>NW_026781541.1:0-263000 GCF_030144855.1 Hypanus sabinus | reverse complement strand
TCACCTGGTTACTGATCATTGTATAGGGCTGCAGCCAACATATTTTACGTGTCTCTGCCCACTCCAGCCTTGCGTATTCATGTCTTTAAACCCTGGCTAGTCCAAAACAGTTAAATGAAGCCACCCAGACAGAGTCTAACGGGACTCTTGTAACAAATCAGTAACAATGAATATATAATTGAGACAGTTTTTTTTATAACAAATAAACATTTATTAAACACTGCTTAAAAAATATGAAAGTAAACAAACGTCTAACTTAATCGGAAGTCAGCTGCTGTGCGGCAGCTTGAACAGTTCTTACAGCGATACTGTGAAAACAGTTCTTAAAGTGAGAATGCAAAAACAATGCTTAGAAGTAGTAATGCGAAGGTCCAAGGTTTTACACAGTCAGTGAAAAGAAGAGACTTCTTGAAAGGCTTTAAATTCTCTTTCGTGGCGTTACTTCTGATTCCCGTCGAAGAATACTTTCCCCGGAGGACTTACGATCGGGGAAAATAAAACGGCTTAAAGGCATTGACATTTCCATGGTGAAACATTACCCACCCCTCTATTCTTCTGGCAGAACACGGGTCATCATGGGCACAGCGAACGAATTCCTTCCGAATGACGATCAAATAAAATCGAACCTGTTTCACCGCCGACATTAATTTTCCCGATTCTTCTGGACTTCAGAATTCCGACAACTCTTCCTCTCCAATGACTTGACTAGAAATGTTACGGCGAAACTGCCGGCAATAACCTTTTAAACTTAAGGCAGAAAGTAAAACTCCACTTTTTAACGAAACTGCGTCATAATATCGGAATGCGTAGCAGCATGCAGTCAGCGGCGAATTCAGCCACGAACTGCCCCTCCTCAAATGGAAGGGTCCTCCTTTTATACCCTGTTGAAAAAAAACTACCACATGACCTCTACTGGCGGAGAAATGACGTCACTCCGCTGTCACAGAACCATCACCTCATGTCCAGTCCCTCAACACCGTTGTCACGTGACAAGTACAATATACCCACAAGTTCGTAACAGTACATAAGCGAATCTTATGTACCTTTCACAGACAGGCGAGTGTCTGTGATAGTTTGCAACATACTTCAACCAATGTTACAATCACAGCAGCAGCATTGAACGTTGGTATTGCTACCGACCTGAACACTGTCACGTCAGCAACCGTCCGCCAAGTTTGCAACTCCTGGATGACCAGATATATGAAAGTTTGAATTAATGACATATTTGCCAAACCTGTCCATTGTAAAATGGCTTTATTTGAAAACTCCGCTGAATTGCTGTCAGACACGGGCGTTATCTACACAGATGGCCATTCAATGTAAACACATACTTCATTCCATTCCTCAGCTCCTCTCTGAATTTTCTCTGTGTCATTGTATAGATATAAGCATTGGGGCACATGCTGAGAAATTGCAACATGAACCCAAATTGTTGTAGGATGTATACCTGGGAACTCAAATATCTGTCCTGATAAAAAAAAGTTTTGCGTTTGCCATTTCAGTGAATGGGCTATATTGGGCAGCCAAAAATAATATGAAATTAGCTGATATAGAAAACAACAAAATCATCGATTTTCTGCGTTTTTCCACCTCGACATCTTTCTGATTGTCGATGCTGTGCCGAAGCGTTCTGCGGACTCTATTTGCCACAACGATATACCGTAGAGTTAACCCGTTAAACACCAGGATTAAACCGATTGGTAGCAATGGTGTTAAAATGCTCTCCAGTAATTCGTATCCTTTCCACACGGGTGAAGTAGCGTATTCATATGTGCCGGTGCACCGCCACGGCGTGTTGTCAATGATGACGTAAGGTTCAAGGGCAAAGTATAACGGGGCACATCTCCCGCAGCTCACTATAACCACGGTCACGATAATCACCGTTGCTATTCTCTCGGTGCAGTATCGTTCCCGCTACTTTTGTGAACATATTGCGATGAAGCAATCGAAAGTAAAACTGACCGTAAACCAAACAGAACAGTCGGTCGTTACAGCCCGAATTACAAGTGTCAGAGTGCATACAGGAGTGATGAGCAGGGATCTGGAATAAATGTAAATATTGTTGGTCTGTTCCACTAAAGCAGCAACGATAACCACCATCAGATCCGCTGTTGCCATTCCAACCAGGTAACGGGTGATTCATTTGGAGAGTCCGCATTTTCCCCGAGATAGGATCACAATCGCCGTTAAATTAACTGCAAGAAATTTAAAAGCAAAGTAGAAATCTGGTCAGCAGCATCTCTTTGACCACGTGTATGTTCTGTTTGGAAAAGGAAAGCAGTCTCAGTCCCTGCGCTCCGGCTGGACAGCTTAGAGCAAAGAATCTGAGTTCCACGACTCACGTACCGGTGAACGAAAGATCGTAAACAACAGCATTTCCATTATTTGGCATGAAATAGTTGAAGGGATTGTTTGCAGCGGTGAGAAAGTGGAAACAAAAGATACAAAACACAATTTATCATTCACTGACATATGTAAGAACAGATCGACGTGTCGAAGTTAGACTGGACCGTCATTTAAATAAGCTGCCACGTTGTTATAATGTCGAAGTGTTTGCACTGATAGAGACTCGGACCTAGAAAAGCAGAGACAAGCATCACTTCAGAAAGCCTAGCGAGGTGAAATTATGAAACAATGTCAATGTCCGCACATACATAACTGACAAAAGAAAAAACAATTCGATCAAATTACGATAATTGAAAATAAAACAATTAGATGCTTGAAACACGGTACGGCCGATGGTAACATCTGTGCTTAGTAACTGTGAGGATACCGCAGCTGAGTAATGGCGACACAATACATAAAGAAACCAGCTCCGGCATCTTACCGGGGACACCAACCGCTACAAGTGTGGGATAGAAAATGGCCGCGATGTAGTAAATCGTCGAATATCCCATATTCCGTCAGAAGCAGCGTTCAGTGGTACGGTAAATTTCAGCTGCTCAGATGGACTGGTGATCTGTTTAGCAGACGTTTATTGAGGAGAGAGCAATTCCACTGAGGTAATTAGCGTGGCTATCACGTCAGGGACATTAGTGACAACCAAATGCACAAACACTTACGTTAAGCTATTTTTACTCATTGTCCCCATCATGAATTTGACTCCTCAAGGGATATTCTAATCTATGTACTTTAAAAAAATATATGATGCGAATTTCCCATGTTATTTTCCATGATACCTGGCTTTAGCTATTCAAATAGGATATGTTTATATCATTGTTGCTTTTAAAGTAGACATTCACCTTGAAGTCGATTTATTTTGTATCATTTGCCGGAGTACATTCGCTTCTGAAATTGAGGGAAGGAATTTGTTCTGGGAGGGAAAATGGAGAACATTTCTTTATTAAAGGGGATCATTCATCATCTTTTCTTCTTTCGTTCCAGTCATTCCGGGCGGTTTGAGTGATGGAAATCACAGTGACAGCTGACACGTGTTAGAATAAAATACTCTTTAAATATTCCTACAAACACTGTAAAAGATCCACATCGATATTCCAGAGACCTGTGAAAAAAAGGGAGCGTGTCCTCGGGAGATTAGCGAGGTCTGAGGATAGTTTGAAGAACAATGTTTTCCAGCGCACACATGGGCCGTTTGGCAGGGTCCTGATCCCTGCCAGTGAATGACGTGACCTCCCATTCCCGTGATGTGAGATGCCGTCTATTTAACTTTAATTATATTCTCAAACCAGCCACATTCTACTATTATTATTTCTCCATCCATTCTCAGTATAAATTCAATTATGTGAGCTAACCGCAGGTTCCCGGGCTGTTCTATTATTTGCCAAGAAGTTGTATTTTTTCCCCCTGACTTACTGTCAGGTATATTGCCTTTCGAGCGTCACTATGAGTATGTGCAGAACCGCGGATGGGTTCAAGCACACCTGTCAATCACACTTCCTTCAGCTCCTGCATTGCACCGCTCCCTGCCGATTGTGGTTCTCGTACCGATGAGCGGGCCTCGGCTCATTGGAGAAAGTCTCATCACTCTGTTTCCATTATGGATCTCGTACTATTGTGCAGCAATCGGTTGACTCGAGAAAGTATCACCCCTGCCTTTACTTTGCCTTCTGTATCCCTGGATACCAAACCTTCTGACGTTATGAATGTTCCTATCACGGCTAACCTTAACGCCATGTTAAAATCCATTAACATCTGATCAATTATCCCCCACTTTATTTCCAGAAGATCACGCAACAAACACGTTCTCCCATCCGTTTCTCTCTTCCAGTGTCTCCACCTTAGCTCGCGTGAGTTTAAAGATGTGAATTATCCCCATCCTCCGGGGGCAATCTGGAAGTGGTTACCCAGCTCCTTCATCCACATCACCGTCAATTACCTGAGACATAACTCCAGGAGGATCATCTCATCTCGGTCCAGGGCATCCTATTGACAATATATTTTCTGGAACTCAGCTACTAGAGGACATTGACTATCTCCAATGAGCTTGAGTTAGTCAATATGATATCACCCTAACTTGTTTGGAGCGGTCTGGATTCAATATACTGATGGACTTGTTTTGTCAGCGACATCATGTGTCCCTGCAAATTGCGAAGCTGTAAAGGGGTTTGTCTGATGTAGTGAGTTCCTAAACTACTGTCCTATTTCCGACTCACGCTGTTTTGTTCGCACCTCGAAATAAGCTTTGTTTTGCTGTTGCTCCCGTCTCTTATTATGGGCGGCATCATAATGAGCCTAGTTAATAGAGGCAATTAATTGCTGCTTGCATTTGTCTTTTGCAATAACATCATAAACGGTCTGTGATAAATCTAGCCCAAAGAGGGATTCTAACCGTTTCATTTTAGATAACATTGTCCTTAAATTTCTCATCACCAGTTCAGCAATTGCACTCTATTATGGTCGATAAGGGATACCAACTTGTGTCGCTAGAGAGCTTTGCAATACCCAACTGGTAGAAACTCTGTCCAACAAAACCGTGGCTGTAACGTCAGCGGTTTTCATTATCTAGTTGGGAAAGTCTCTCTCCACTTGATGAACGCATCCACTATCTCGAAGATATATTTCAGTCCTGCAGATGATGGAGCGGTCGATCCAACAAAATAACCCTGCAAGTTAACACATGGTCCTTCTACGGGACGTATCCTGAAACTGCTTTTCTAGCCGATTTATCTGGGTACTCACAGGGCACAAATCAAGCAAATATTACAATAATGTACATCTTCTCGCAGTTTAGGCCACCAACACAGATTATTCAACTGATCCACAGTTCTATCTGATCCTTGATGCCTACAAATGTCATGGTGCCAATACATCATCTGGTTTGTTTCACAATTCCGCTCCTCAAATTTACCACTATCAAGTATAATCCAAATCCGTGCCTGTATCCATCGATATTTCCCATAATCTTCAGAATTCTCTCCTGTTTGAGCCTTTGCTAAGTCCTGATCCTGTTGCTGGGTCATGACAAAGTCCATATGTGTACAGTTTGCTGTTTTTTCTGTCATTCCTACCTCTATATCTGGATTCCATTTCACAATCTAACTTGATTATAGTTTGGCTAATTCACCAGCCCTCCTGCACACTTACGGGGATGACTTTAAGCGAGCCCCCAACTTGTAAACCCATCAATGTGATAAGAAAAGTTTGCCTTTTATTGGGATATAACCTCTCGATTCCCATAACGGTAAATTTTCAGTCAAAGCACATGAGCATCCAGTGAATGAAGGGAGATGGGTCATGTACTGTCATCAGAGCTTAGTCTTGTTCGGTATCTTGTTCAGTGCTGAAGTAGTGAGTCAAAGGGCTTGTTCCTGTTCTCTGCTGTTCCATGATCCCAACATGTCCAGGTGATGTGTTCACATTGTAATGTCAATCTATTCATCATCTTCTGTTCATTCACGTACATTCATTTATGACGAAG
Source organism: Hypanus sabinus (assembly GCF_030144855.1). Lineage (NCBI taxonomy): Eukaryota > Metazoa > Chordata > Chondrichthyes > Myliobatiformes > Dasyatidae > Hypanus > Hypanus sabinus. Next base: position 257,122 of record NW_026781541.1, on the reverse strand, counting down.
GGTCCCGGCCCGAGACGTCGACAGCGCTTCTCGCTGTAGATGCTGCCTGGCCTGCTGTGTTCCACCAGCATTCTGTGAGTGTTGTTGTTCATCTATGTCTTCTGCACTGACGGATATAACATAGGACATGGTGTCTTGCATCACCGGAACAAGCTCTCCCATCAGCCATGTCCCTGACGAGCGGAACATTCCCGGGTGTGCAGTGACGTAGCAGTGACAGCAATTTCCCAGAGTTCATCAGTCAACCGCCTGCTGCAATGTGGACCTTTGGATGATTCCAAATGTCAAAATTTAGCTTTCCTCGCAAGCCTACTCACAAACTCTCTCAATGCTGCACAGAACAATGTAGTTACTGTTTCGAATCATGAGGGTTTAGAAGCGAATCAGCAGCAATAGATTATGCACTCAGGTTTCAATGTTAAAACTCCTATATTTGTTAGTATCTACTCATGAGATGGTCACTTAACTATATAATTAAAGTTAACAGTGTTATGTGTAACTATAAACCTTAAGAACAGTTATTAAAGTCTTAAGATTCAAACGGCAAATTAGTAAAGTTCTTTAAGGCACGCAATAGCTGATGAGTGGAGAGAGATTTTGTAATTCAGAGTGGAATGCAGACAGAGGTCAATTCACGTCGATTTCCACAGGTTCCACGCTGGTTAAGAGATAACAGTCACTAAAGATCTTGCCCGTCGAGTCGCTCCGAATCCACATACGGATTATCACAAAAAGTGACGTCACAGGAATATCGTCTTCGAGGGGTTACCACACAACATACCCAGGCAAGGATCAATGCATAAGTTGTCCCACAGGATAACCTAAAATACTCACCTATGTATTATACGAAGTGACAATCACTTTTACGTTATGCACTGCGTGCCGCTGATCAACGCACGCTTGTGGGCAAAGGAGAGTTCAGAACCCGAGCTGCGACAAGCTGAACCTATCGGCTTCTATTCTCTCTGTCTCTCTCTCTGTCTCTCTGTCTCTCTCTCTGTCTCTCTCTCTCTCTCTCTCTCTCTCTCTCTCTCTCTCTCTCTCTCTCTCTCTCTCTCTCTCTCTCTCTCTCTCTCTCTCTCTCTCTCACCCTCTTTAATCTGCACAGACATTTTGTGACTGACGTCAGAGTCCCGCCCCACTCAGGCGCTCTTAAAGACCTCAAGGAAAATTTTCATCTAAAAGAGCAAACTTTTAATTGCAAATTACAGTATCAGATACTGTACATGTTTAGTAATTATGTACAGCATACTACAGACTAATACAATACATAGCAGAAGCATATACAAATATCATCATACAAAGAACATTGTGAACTTCACATCTGGAAAGACAATCGGCGATTATATTATCTTGGCATTTAATCTGAGTTATTATGATAACATATTCCTACAGAATCAAAGATTGTTGTTTAATTAGCGTATGATTTGCCTTCTTAGACATTTTCCTTAACTAGCGGCACGGCCGAATTCACTCTTAGCTAAGTTAACTGTAAGATTGGCCTTCGAAAGCCTTTCAAACAACTTTTCCGCTGCAGAAGTATGTGTTTCCCATGTGTTACTTTCTGTAATTAAATTATCAATATAGGCATCTGAGTGTTTTAACCCTTGAATTACTGAATGAGTCGTTCTCTGGAATGTCCCTGTTGCATTTTTCATTCCAAACGGCAAAATATTGTATTCATACAACGCAGAAGGTCTTACAAATGCTGAAATTTATTTACCTCCATCCATTAATGGAACACTCTAGTACCCTTTAAACAGACAAATCTTTGTATGAAACTTAGCTTTTCCAACCTTGTCTATGCAATCATCCACTCTGGGGATAGGATAAGCATTTTTATTTTGTTAAAGTATTCACCTTTCTATAATCAATGCAAAACCTAACACTACCACCTGGTTTAGGCACAATAACACAAGGCGAAAATTCTGAGTTAGAAGGCCTAATAATACCATTTTTCAGCAAAAACACAATTTCTTCTTCAGCAAGTTTACATTTTTGCATGTCATGTGATAAGCATATTGTTTAATCGGTTTAGCATGACCGACATCGACATCAAGGAAAGCTATTGCCGTTCGTTTTGGGCGATCGGGAGATAAATTCTTAAACTTCAAAACTAACTGTTTCATCTCCAGTCAGTGCCTCGCTGTAAATCGGCAGATTTCTCTTCAATCGAATTCAATATACTTGAGTTCGTTAGTTTAGCTGAAACAATGTTCGGTTTATGATGAGCCTCAGACAGGTCAATCAATTCGTTCCCAAGGTTGACTGACTCCTTGTTATTTTGCAATCTGGTCACAGTTGTGCATTGTTTATCGAAATATGGTTTTACATGTTTACGTGTAACAGCTGTGATGGTTTCCGTCGGTCTTGTGTTTTGATGAAGTAATTAACATAATTGATCCAAGTCCACTACTCTGTGTGTGTGAGTGTGTGTGTGTGTGTGTGTGTGTGTGTGTGTTTGTGTATTAACAAGGATAATCATTGCTAGTGGAGACAGGATGTCGCAACGTGCAAAACTACGACCATACAGTTTCAGTTATCACATTAGATCTTGACCTCAGAATTTTACTCTGCAGCGTATTCGACTTGCAGTAGTCTGTGTTTCTCACGGGCATTTTATTTTCAAAATTCAAAATTCAAAAGACTTTCGGGGAGTCAGTTAAGGTTGCTTCGTTCGCGGCCACTAGTAGTTTGTTGATTAGGTTCCACTTAAAAGTCCTCCACTTCAAGGTCAAATTTTATATCGGTTATGGGACGAACGACACAGCGATCTTGAGATTGGATGACACAGGAGTCGTATGATCTTGTGAACGTAACGAGAGAGGTTTGGAACAGGATGAACTGAAATGCAGAATAAAGTCTGGAATTAGCTCAGGCTCAGACTCAAAATTAACAAAACGATACAAAAACAATCCATGGGCGAAATCTCAAACAGCAATAGGAAAAATGCAACTCTTCCGATTGAGCCCTGAGCGCTCAGTACGAGGACTTCATGCAGGGACTTTCCATGAATAAACATGACAGCAATAATAGGCAGTCTGATAAGGGAGAACGGCATTCATTCTTTTACATTATTACGTTGCATGTCCAGACGCCACATTAGGACTGAGAACTTGTATTTTCATTCGAGCTGATTGTCCACTCACTGTGCTTCATTTTCTCAGCCAGTTCACGTGAACCTTCACTTCATTGCTGTACTCCATGCCCAAAAAACCATATATCATCAATACAGTTAAAACTGGGACAGCAAGTGAGGGATTGCACTCTACCGACTCGCTGTCTCCTGGATCATGAAATTCAGTCGACCCTTGTAAATACCCTTGAAGTGACAATTGAATGATGAACTGACATCACTCCCATGTCACCGCGGATCTACCTGGTGGATATCAATCCGGTAAGATTGAGAAAATAAGTATTTAAATATTCAAAATGCCTTCTCATTGTCCATCTGCTTGTGAAGTGCGCTTGATCAAAGTCACAATATCTGGGAAGCAGTAGATGAACGATATGTAGTTACACAGACAAAGAGACAGAGAAACAGGCAGGCAGAGGACAGGCACCCCGGCAGATAGACAGATAGTTAGAGAGATAGATGGATAGATAGGTAGATGTGCAAACACGCATATCGACAGACGAACATATATGTTGGTCAGAAAACTAATCTGCAAATCAGTGAACAGAAACGAGGCAAAGGCAATGGAAAAAGACAAAGAAGATGCCTTTGTTCTTGTCATGTGATCGCAGGAATGGCGGTCCGTTCTCAGGGATGGCTTCATTAAAGCAACTACAGATGGACACATTAAGTTGTTTTGCTTTTGATGATCGAAAGCAAACAATTTTTAGATGAGAAGGAACAGCCTGTGACTTGGTGGTCTGCGCCGAGTGTGTGGCTTGAACCAGTCTGAGTTGGGAAGGACAAAATCAGTTACCAAGATCACATGTAGGGAGAAAGGGCCATAAAGTTTGAGTCAACGAAATTGAAAGCCATTACATTAATGTGATAAGGGAAAGAGAGGAATAGAGGTTTTCAGGAGTACATGCAGCGACAACTCTGTGGAGACCAGACATCGCGGAAGTGAATGACCCAAATTTGGGATCTTGAAGGTTATATCAGGATGACGAGGATCGCCCGGCCGGTGTGGATTACTTTCTCCCAGTATTACCTTTCCCATGCGTTGAATCTTTGTGGTGGGTACAAACTTACTGGGCGCATACATAGGTATTTACTCTTCTTTTATAACACACTCGCTTTCCACAATGTGCATTTCATCCTCGATGAGCGCTCGCGTTTTTTTGGAAGTGATTCACCTATCATTACACCACGTCAACCAGGGTCTCGGCCCAAAACTTCGACAGCGCTTCTCACTATAGATGCTGCCTGGCTTGCTGTGTTCCTCCAGCATTTTGTATGTGTGGTTGTTTGAATTTCCAGCATCTGCAGATTTCCTCGTGTTTGCACGACAACCAATGCCTCAACTTTACCCCCTTTCACAGATGGGTCTGCTTTGGCCTCAGGCATTTGACAATGTCGGCCACATTGTTTTTCCCCAAATTGTGTATCGCTACGATGTCATTCCAAGGTGTGAAAGAGAAAAAATTGTTAGAACACCTCCAAAGAGGCAGAGTCAGTAGAAAGTGAAACCCCGTTAACCCGAACCCACGGGATTCAGTCAAGGGTGCAAGTGTGTCAATTTTCACCATAGAGATGACAGGGAGGTGAAAGATCAATTAGGCCATGGAACTTTATGCGAAATACTGGCCGTTATTTAGGATTATACGGTACCGGGGCAAAAAGGAGTCATGCGCATCATCGGAGTAACAACAAAATGTAATTCAGCCGTGTTCCCTATCGTTGTGAGGTGTCTATTGGAAGATGAGCTTCCGTTCTCCTCATTTATGTTATGCCTACGTTGGCAGTGGAGAAGACCCCAGATAGAGCAAAGAAGTCCGAATATCAGTGGATTAAGCATTAAATTGTGATGAGCTCAGGATCAACCATGCTCGCTGTCCGAGCAAATCCAGGTTGTGTTTTATTTTCCAATGTAGTGGAGACATCATTGTGAACCCTGAAAGTGCAGTAGGCTCGGTCGGCAGGGCACAGCCCGAACAAGCTAATTAAGGTCTGAGACCTTGGTCAAAGTTATCTCAGAGCTCAAATCTCTTGCGGTGACCAAACTTTTGAATGTTGCTCCTTTCCTATTTTCACTATAAAATTGTACAAAACAAAACTAAAATACTAAACTTGCTTAAAATGATGAAAAAAACTTTCATCTTTATGACTTCTGGAGATCATTTCCACTTCTCTTCACTTAAAAATTCACAGTAACATAAATTTTGACCAGTGGTGCCCCAGACTTTTGCAAGCCACTGTATGTCGCTAATAATAGTTTAGATTCTGTGTGAAACACCCCTGGTCCTCGGCTTCAAGGAGAGAATGACAGATTCTCCGCTGATATCGGAAATGTTCCATGTTCGGCAATTTCCTGGTGGAACACTTGTGCAGCGGCTCCACCGCAATCACGTTCATCACTCACGGGGAGCAGAAAATCAGGCTACTATTATATATTATTGCATCATGATTTTTTCCCCTCCGTGACAGCACCTGTTCAGAACGTATTGGATGCCCCATTGTAAATCTGCTTCCATACCTTTATTGATGTTTGGACTTACATTTCTTTCTTCGTGTCCACATCAGCACTCCCGAGAACCCCGTCACTCTTTGTGAATATCCCAGCCATACTCACCCATGGAAGGTAACCTCGTACCTCAATATTGACCCCTGTCTGCCCTTCGCTGACTAGCTGACAAAATGACTAATTTAATCCCACAACCGACGACTGATTGATTTATTATTGCAACGAGTAGCTGGACAGAGTGAAATGCTCTTCTCATTAGCCATTCTCTTCAGACCATTCAATACATAAGTAAAACGAGGTGGCATATCAGGGACATAAAAACAGAATAAACAATGCTCTGTTGTGTTTATAATGGAAGTGTCAAATAGGCAAATGCCATTGTCTACAACACTATCAACAACGCTAGCAATTTAGCGCACCTGCCCAACAATTGTTGTTACAATTGTAATGAATGCAGATGCTATGTCGGTTTAAACATATACACAAATTCGAGGGTCATGCGTACGGCGGTTGAATTACTTCGCTTCATTCCGGGGCGAGCATTGGTGGCCGCTGGTTTACTGCACGAAGGACTGCATGTATATAAATTGTATTCACATATAAAACGCCTGGGGTATTTCCGCAGGTCAGGCAGCATCTCTGGAAATGAACATACAGACGACTTTTCGGGCCAAGACCCTTCATTAGGGGGTAGAAAGGAAGGAGGAAGATGGCAGAATAAGAACCTCTTGGGGAGAGGGAAGGACAAGCTAGAAGGGAATGAGTGTTGCCAGGTTGGCGAAATAACTGTCCGGGTGATGAACTCAACGGAAATCAATTTTCTTGCCATGAGATTGCAGGCTACCTGGACGGAATTCGAGGTGTAGCACATCCGGCCTGAGAGTAGCCTCACTGTGGCGCGAGAGGAAGCCACGGGTCGACATATCGGACCGTGAACGGAGATCGGAAAGAAAATGGTTTGCCACTGGGAAATCTCGTTTCTGTTGCTGGAGGTGAGGTGCGACGAAGAGTTAATAAATTAACGGTCTTCAGAATAATCATTTCCAAAGATGCTGCCTAACCTGTTGAGTTCCTCCAGCATTTTGAGCGTGTTGCAGTAAATTTGATTAAACGTTTACGTGCATTCCGTATCTGTGTGAGCCTGAATATGATATTAGTTTAAGGTTCTTCACTATGTTACAGGAACGTACAAATATCTTCTACCTTATTTTATATTTCTACTGCAAGATCTATAACCGAGACAATTCCCAGAGTGTAACAGAACAGCCCATTGACCGTATAACATTGCTCTATGGTGACAAAGTCAATGAATCCTCGGAATAGACAAGATCAACAATAACTATCATAGGACGGAGAGGTGAGCATGAGATTGTTTCACAACAACATTCAGTGACTTCACCAATCGTCATTTCTTCATCTTTGAGATGTTGCAATTTCGTGTCAACCTCTCCATACCTCATCGCAACTGGGAATTTAATTGAATAGCATCATCTTTATTTTTACCCCAGATGTTGGAAGACACGTCATCCTTGTGTAGAATTGAAGAATCAGTGTGCAGGAGCGAGTATAAATGAATGACCGTGGAGATTCATCAGCTCAGAGTTTCTTGGGCGAGATCGCGGGCAGCTGGAAGTCAGGCTGAATCTCACGCAGCATGCTTGAAGCGTTTTACCGTGTGAGAAAGATATATTACATGATCATTGCCGTTATTGGCGTTCCTGGTAAGAACATAGGTGAACAAATGTTTGCAGTTCCGTGTGCGCGCCCTTTGAACTCCTTCAGTTCGTGACCGAGTTGTGAGGTCGGTGCAGACATTGTGAAGAAACTCAGTGCTTGTTCAGAAATTCCCTTGGTATTTAATCTGTGCCCTCAGATAAAAATCCAACTGGCCGTTGCAATGGACGCGGAGTGGAAGATCTGGGAGATGGATTCCTTGAAGGGAACTTTCATTTGTCAGCGTAAAGCCGCTGTCGACGTTAACTCCGACAATCCTGCGTACTAGGCACATATCCGGCCGACCTGCTTTTCTCCGTATTAAAGTGAAACTCGCTTTAATTCCAATTGGAGCGTATTGCTCTGTATTTTGAGGATTTGCTGAGAGTTGATGGGAATGCGGGAAGCGGATCGCCGCTGTGATTCGGGGAGAACGGTAGAAATCACTTGTGAGTTTGACTCCCTATCATCGTGAGGAGGTTCTAACATTAGAATAAGTGTCTGTCTGCATTTTAGTCAACCTGATTTGTTTTTCTCCACGCCTTATTATTCATGAAGTGAAGAGGGGTTTCCTTTAGAGGTCAGTCGGGTTAACGATATGCGAAACTCCGCTCTGGAACCATATTTGGATTTAGAATAATGCTCCGGTCATTCGGAGTAACCCACGAAAGTGGCAAATATTTTGAAGTGAGAATGGAAGTTTTCAGGTTGTATGCCTTGCATTGCGTACAGGAAACGGTGGCCGAGAGTAGTTGGAGACTTTAGAAGAGAAAAGCCATGCTGGGCCCCTGTGGACGCTTGTCAATTCAGAGTCGAGGAGCGGACAGACAGACAAACTTTATTGATGCCGAGGGAAATAAGACTAAGTCATGCGAACGGGTGAAATACCTTTGCTTTGATATTTGTGAATTGGCAGAGGAGGGAGAGAGCGCGGCCTCGCGGTATGGTGAGACTGACATAACACAGGTGACGAGAACACAGCGATCTCCATCGTGACAACGTTGCTGAGGCGTCCAGGCTTTGGACCTCTTTCGAAACCGCGATGGTGGGAGATCCAAAACGCCCTCGGTGATCAGCTATTAAACACGGTCAAACACTACTCCTCTCCCTGAACCGAATATCGGACCCTATCGCGCAGATTGTACTCGATTGAGGCATTCGGGTCTCCCGCTCTGCGACTCTGAATCCTCCAGAAACGAGTTACCCGCAAAGTTTCATTGTTCTCAGTTACCCGTTTATTCCTGCCCTGTGACATAGAGAGTGAGGGAACGGCTATTAAATCTTCTTTTTTTTTGCTGTTCCCCCAGTGAATTTAGTGGCGATCGTGATTCTGTCCCGGGGCAAATGCGGCATCTCCACCTGCACCACTCGCTACCTGGTGGCCATGGCAACGGCGGATCTTCTTACCATCAGCTTTGAACTCATATTGTGGCGGGTCAGTTATTATTACTTCCCCGGAACTTTCCTGGACATCACCCCGGTGTGCAGTGCGATCTCCGCCCTGGGAGAGGCATCAACAGACTGGTCTGTCTGGTTCACCGTCACTTTCACATTTGATCGGTTTGTCGCCATCTGCTGCCAGAAGCAGAAAGCAAAGTATTGCACCGGGAAAACTGCGGCTGCGGTTCTGACAACAACCGGCCTTCTTATCTGTGTTAAAAATGTGCCCATCTTCTTCATATACCATCAGGTGAAATTAATTGACAATATACCCTGGGACTGTATTATAAAGCCGGGCTACTATACGGATCCCGGGTGGATGGGATATGACTGGTTTTCTACCGTTCTAACGCCGTTACTCCCGTTTGTGTTAATACTCCTGCTCAACGCTCTGACAGTCAGGCACATTTTAGTGACCAGTCGCGTCCGTAAGGGGCTGAGGGGTCAGAGCACGACGGAGAACCGCAGTGACCCGGAGATGGAGAACAGGAGGAGGTCTGTGATCTTACTTCTCTCCATCTCCGGAAGCTTCATCATCCTGTGGTCTGTGTATGTTGCCGAATTTCTTTATTACACCATTTCCGGATTGGATCAGAATAATTACAATGATTCGGAATATATATTTGAACAATCGGGATACATGCTGATGATATTAAGTTGCTGCACAAACACATTTATTTATGGGGTAACTCAGTCCAAGTTCAGAGAGCAGTTCATCAGCACAGCGAAATATCCACTCATGTCAGTTATTCAACTGATTAATAAAATAAATACCTGAGATCTTCTCAGAGGCTGTTGCGGTGTTTTCCATTTGGGCACAGCAGAAATGGCGGTCATCAGGAAACGTGGCAGATGCGAGGATAAACTTGGTTTAGAGCCCGATAGAGACACAGCTCGGAAACAAATCCTTCAGCACCCGCAGCCCGCGACCTCCATCTCCTTTCACCCTACCTTTCAATTGTTTATCTTCTCACGATATGCCCTCTCTCCTTACCGCCACACCCCATTTCCACGATGAATCCCGCACTCCAGTGCGATTGTTCATTGGTCAAGTGACCTGAAAGCCGTTGCTTCTCGGTAACAGAGAAGAAACGAATTTCCTCGGGGAAATATTGCTGTCACAAGGATAACTGGCGGAATTCACACTGAGTGCTGCGGAGAGCAGGTCGTCCCCGGTCCTGCTCGGTTTGAGTAGGCAGCGTTACAAGTTAATTTAGCTGATTACAGCCAACATTGGCACGTTCTTCAACGGCTATGAGCAGACTGCATTTACTTTTACAGAGTTCTTAACTTCAACTCCAGTGAGTTGGTATCAGTTTTTCCTGCACAAGGAATGCCTCCCCAAGGTCCAATTATTATCTGCAGAAAGTCTGTTTCTCAAGGTAGATTCCACGACATAGAACATGGAATAGTACAGCACAAAACAGGCCCTTCGGCCCACAATGTTGTGCTGACCCTCAAACCCTGCTTCACATATAACCCTCCACCTTAAATTACTCCATATGGCTGTCTAGTATTCCCTTAAACTTCTCTAGTGTATCTGCCTCCACCACTCACTCTCTGAGTGAGAAACCTTCCTCTAATATCCCCCTTGAACTTCCGTCCCCTTAACGTAAAGCCATGTCCTCTTGTCCTGAACAGTGGTGCCCTGGGAAGAGGCGCTAGCTGTCCACTCAGTCTATTCCTCTTGATATCTTCTCCACCTCTGTCATGTCTCCTGTCATCCTCCTTCTCTCCAAAGAGTAAAGCCCTAGCTTCCTCGTTGTCAGGTAGACTCCGTTTTTTCGCATTTCGACTGTAGAAGCATTCCATAGCCACTTTAGGAAGATTTTAAGCGAGGGCCCGATGGTTAAGTCATATTGTCATTTAGCATGTGGTGACAGTCAAATCGACAGGACACAGGAGCGGGATTGGGCTGTTCATTCCAGGGAACTCTTCAGCCTTTCTTTGTCGTGTGTTCTCCTGCACAGCCACAATATCCTTCTTGTTGTCGGAAGCCATTGACCCCGACACCAGCCAAGAACGTTTCAACCATTTGCTTCGCTACCTCCAATGGCTTGTGCACCGCATCTTCTGTCACATTAACTTCGACCCCCGTTGAAATGAATGTCATCATTGAATTTGCCTAGGTTACCATCGAATTCACCTGCAGGTTAGCCTTCATGGAATCCAGACAAAGACTCATAACTCTGTATACATCTTTTATTTCAGAATTTTCTTCTCTGTTGGCAACTTCTCTCGATTTTACTCGATGTCTCCATATTGCACACCCCACACGGCCATACGTTGTATTCCACCTGTCCCTTATTTGTCCACTCGGTCAGACTACCACCCTGCCGGGGACACGATTTGCCTCTGCAGGTAAATTCTGCCAGTCTGAATCCCATCCATTAGCTGACTCGCCACCGTGTAAATCTCATCTCCCAGAGAATCCCTGGCTTGTCTCAGCATCCCTTATAATACCGCATAAATGAGCTATTTCCTGGAATTTCGGGTCGATACCTTTTGATAAGGAAGGCACAAAGATCACTGCCAGCGTCACAACATTCTGTGCTCTTCCTCCCCATAATATCCTGGGATAAGGATGGCGAGGATCTGAGGGCAGTCATGAAAAACTTCATCCATTCTGATTTTAATATGCCTCAGGTAGCACAGTCCTCTCCCGTGAACTCACAAACTATGTCGGTCTTAGGAGTAAATGCAGATGAGATGATTTCATTTAACACTTTGATCATTTTCTGCGTTTCTATATAAAGATCTTCATTGAGGCCGGTGGTGTCGATTCCACCCCCACACCCGACATGCAAACATGGAGTTGCCTATTTACTTCAACCAAAGAGAACTATGCAGACGTCGTAGGCACATATCTGTATCGAGAGTGACAGACCGTAGTGAAGTATCAATGTTGAGATGAGAGCCAACTTGTAACTCGTCCCCTCCAGTCTTTCCCGCTCCCTTTCCGGTCATGAAAAGGGATCTCGACTGTTCGTACTAAAGTACTTACCATTCTGGCAATTGATGCACTTTATATGTCTTCAATTAACGTTTCTTCATTAACCACCTCACTGTGTCAGAATCAGTGATGAAATCAGGGGCCCCAGCGCTATGTTTTCATCCCTGCACATTGTAACTCCGGTCTGTTGGAGACAGAAACCCTGTCCTCTGCACATGTGATCAGATCAGCCCCTGCTTCTGACATTTCAAATCACCTCAATATGGTTTTCTGATTCTGCGTGGTTATGGTATATTAAGGTCGCTCTCAGACCGGTAAACCATGTTTTCCCTCCGTTGGTTCCACCTGTTGGTGTGTCCTCTTTCCTCCACCTCAAGGGAAGCTGCATCTACACGCAAACTCCTCACTTGCAAAGGTTGCCTATACCCTTGACGCAGGAAACCACATCACCGTCACGTTCCCGATACCTTGTCCGACTTGCTCATCTCCGGGTATCTTCCCTGTTCACTCTCCTCCTCAACAATCCTCTCTTCACAGTAACGAGATCATAAATATAACAACCAAAACAAATCTATTACACAGACTCCGTACCACTCCAATACTGATCAGTAAAAACTCTCTGCCCTCAGACCCTTCACTTTTTCAATCTAGTTTTCAGACTCATATATGCCCGCAGATCCGAATCTACTGCAAGGCCATTTAAGACCGTAAGCCAAAGCAACAGAATTAGGCCATTTACCCCATCGAGCCTACTCCGACATTCCATCGTGGCTGATCTAGGACCCCACTTAACCTCATACAGTTGAATTCCCGATCCTCATATCATTTGGTGCCCTGACTGATCAGAAAACAATCAGCTTCCGCCTTCAATACAGACGCGGACTTGGCCTGCAACTCAGGAGCCCAGGTGATTTTGCTCTATGGCTAAAATAAATCCTCCTTACCTCTGTTCAAAAGGGCGTCTCCCGTCATTGCCCTCTAGTTTTGAAAAAGGCCATCAGAGGGAAATCTTCCCCACATCCACCTTATCTAGCTCTTTCAACATCCCGTAGGTTTTGATGATATCCCCACGCATTCTTCGAAATTTCAGTGAGTACGGGCCTAAATCTGCGAGCTGCCCGTCATGTTCTAGCCCCTTCGATCCTCGGGAAGCTCATCCTGACCCTCCATATTGAGAACACATCCTTTCTGATATATGGTGCCCAAAACGGTTGACAATGCTCCACGTGCGCCTAACATGTGTCTTCTATGTGTTTATCAATATTTCCTTGCTTTCATATTATGTACTCCTGGAAATAAATAGAACATTGGATTTGCCTTCCTTACCACAGACTCAGCTTGTAGGTTCACCGTGTGGGAGTCTTGCTGGGTGGTCGGGTCAGTCGTACAGAGGATGCAATGCGATTGCAGGAGGACTCATACGTCCCGTTACGCTTATGACGTTTGAAATCTCTCCCCATTTAGATAATAGTCTGCAGTGTTGTTCCTTTTACCAAATTGCATTTTCATATATTTCCTAACACTGTATTCCAACTCCCAATTGTTTGCCCATTCTTCCAATTTTTTAAAGTCCTTCTGCAATCGCATTGCTTCGACAGCACGACTTACCACTCCACCTATTTTCATACCATCCGCAAACTTTACCACAAAGCCATCAATTCTTTCATCTTTGACAAACAACGTGAATAACAGTGGTCCCAATACTGACCCTCTGAAGAGCACCTCTACTTTCCGACAGCCAACCAGAAAAGGCCCTTGTATTCTCACCATCTGCCTCCTGCCTGTCACCCTTCCCGCTATCCACACCGGCACTTTTCCTGCAACACCATATCTTCTTCTTCTTCTTCTTCTTCTTCAGCAGCCTCATCTGTGGCAGCTAATCAAACGCGTTCTGAAATGACATCCACTGCCGCTCCTTTGTCCACCCTGCTAGTTACTTCATAGAAGAAGGTTAACAGTTTTCTCAGGCAAGATTTCCCTTTAGAGAAACCATACTGTCTTTGACTTATTTTATCATTAGTCACCAAGTACCTCTAATCCTCATACTTAATAATAGATTCCAACAGTTTCCCCACCTTTGTGTTTAGGCTATCGAGCCAGTCATTTCCTTTTTTTTGCCTTTTTCCCTTCTTAAAGAGTCGAGTGACATTTGCAATCTTCCAGTCGTCAGCAGCCGTGCCAGAATCAAATGATTCTTCAAAGATCATGCTTCGGTTAGGTTTCAGGATTCAACCTATCAGCAACCTATCTCAGAACTCCGGAATGGAGGTCACCTGGCCCAGGTGTCTTATCTACATTCAAACCTTTGAGTTTGTCTCGCAAGTTCTCCATTATCATTGCAATAGCACTCGCTCTTGCTTCCAGACGCTCGCGGAACTCTGGCACACGGCTAGTATATTCCACCGTGAAGACAGATGCAAAGAACCCATTACGTTCATCTACCATTTCTCAGTACCCTACTACCTCCTCACGAGGATCGTTTCCCACTATGAACTCTCACATACCTTTTACTCTTTATATAACTGGAAAACCAGCTTGGTATCCTGCTTTATATTATTGACGAGTCTAACCTCATATGTCATCTTTACCTTTATTATAGATTTTTAGTTGCCTTCTGTTGTATTTTAGAAGTTTCGAAATTATCCAGTTTCCTACTTTAGATGCGGTTTCTATGCACCCCTTAACTTTGTCAGACACGGTTGCCAGCCACCGCCTTTGAAAACCTCTTCTTCTGTTTGGTATATCTATCTTGAGCCCTGTGAACTATTCTCAGAAACTTCAGCCTCCACTGCACTGACGTTATCCCTACTGTTCCCTTTCAATCCACCGGAGTCGCAGTCTCGTCTCTCATGTCCAACAATGTCCTTTATTTCATTGGGATAGAGATGCATGTGCCTTATGCTTCTCCGTCTCTAATTGCAGTATGACTTCAATCATATTATGATCCCTGCCATCTAACGGGTCCTTTGCGTTAAGTTCCCTAATAACTATCGGGGTTATTAGACAACACCCAATCTAAGACAGCCTTTCACTGAGTAGGCTCAAGCTCAGGCTGCTCTGAAAGGCCATCCTGTAGGTAATTAACGATTTTACTCCCTGGCGATCCGACACCACCTGATTTTCCCAGTCGCCCTGCATATTGAGATCCCCCGTTACAATTCTGTCATTACCCTATTGCATGCCTTTTCGAGCACCCTTGGCAATCTCAACCCACACTTGGGCCAGTATTCGGAGGTCTTAGATGTTTTTCATGATCTTTTTTTTTCTTTACCCTTGTAATTTCTTAACTCCACACAACCAAAAGTTGCAAAGTTCTCTGTCCCCATGTCACCTCTTTCTGAAGATGTAATTCCAACTCTGACCAATAGATTCACACCACCGCCTATGCCTTCCTGACTGTTCTTTCCATACAGAATATATCCTTTAATGCTAAGCTCTCAACTATGGCCTTTCTTCATCCTTGACTCATTGATGCCCACAATGTCATACCCACCTATCCCTAATTGCTCTACGAGGTCGCCCACGTTATCCTGAATGCTGCGCGGATTTAAACAGAGCACCCTCAGTCCTGCATTCTTCGCCATTTTGAATTTTGTATCTGCGGTACAAATTAACTCTTTGCTCTGGCTGCATATGTAGTAAGTCCTTGGTTTGTCCTTTCCTACATTTCGGTAACACCCGCCATATGGTTGTTAACATTCTCTCTCATCCCCAGCTCAATCAGCCTGGTTCGCAACCCCTGCCATAATAGTTTAAACCACCCCATGCAGCACTTGTAAATCTGCCTGCAAGAATAATGACCCCCTCTCAGATTCAAGTGCAACTCTCCCTGTGGAAGAGGACCCACCTGCCCCAGAAATGTTCCCAATTATCCTGAAATCCAAATCCCTGCTCCCTGCTTCAATTCTTAAGCCACGCATATATCTGCCACTTCATTCAATCCCCATCCTTACTGTCGCAGTCACAGGCTGTAAACCCGAGATTACTACCCTTGAGGTTCTGCTTTGCTGCTTCTTTCCTAACTTCCTATATTCTCTTTTTTTTTCGGGACCACCACCCTTTTTCTTCCTATTTCGGTGGATACAATGTGTACCAGGACTTCTGTGTGTTCGCACTCAATTTTCAGGACGCGTCCAGAAATACCGTGGATCCTGGCACCTGCGAGGCAAACTACAATCCGTGTTTCCTGTTTGCCAGAGGGCCAGACTCAGTGACAGAGTCACGGCGAAACCTTTGCTTCCATCCGGTAGCTCATCCCCCCAACAGTACTAAACATACAGTACTTAATGTTGAGAGGGACGGCTGCAGTGACCTCCACACTCTGACTTGTCTCCCTTCCCCCATTTGACAGTCAACCATTTATCTGTCTCCTGAACCATTGTTGTGACGACCTCCTTGTAGTTCCTGTCTATCACTGCCTCACCCTCCCTCACAAGCCGATGGTGCTGCAAGGACATGGCTGGGGACGAACCCAAGTGCAGGACACAGGCGCGGCGGCAGAGTCGTGAGGCGTTAGCACAGTCGCGAACAGGGATCCGGTATCCAGGAGAGTCTTTACACGGAGACAAGGTTTACGCAGATTATCTAGGAAATGGTGCGGAGCTTGGAACTGACAGCCCAAAGGAATCAAGAAACGAGGTTTACTCACACTAGAGTCGACCAACGAACTGGAAACGCGTGGCTGTGACGCCTGAGTTTTATCCTCGGTTTGCTAATGGACACAAGGTGCGCTGTGATTAATGGAATTGGGAACAATTGGGAATCAGACGAGGGGATTAAGGCTCAGTCCAGGAGATAACAGCAAAATGGGGAAGGGGGAGGTTTTGCCAGACGGGGCCATGACAGATGGGCATCGAGCTGGAGATCCAGTCCCTAGCACGCTCTCTGAGGAGCTGCATCTCGGGGCATCGGGCGCTGATATGGCAATCCTGGGCTCTCGGAGTCTACGGAATATCCCACATCTGACCTCAGAACAGAACACTGGCTCTGCAGACATACTCGCTCAAGATCTGAATACAAAATAAGGGATGAACTTACCTACTTACCTTGCCTCCGGCTGTTCTCACCGCAGCCCTGCTGAGCCAAAACTTTACTACCCTGTCTCAGGCGGCCACTCCAAATCCAATGGCTAGACTAAGAGAGTGAACCAGGAGTTGGAGACAGCCAGGCATTGTTCGCCTCCTCTAAACCCCCGTCCTGGAGGTCACAATTAGTTTAGGCAGAGATCGCCCAGAATAACCTCCAGTCGTCCATTGAATCCTAGAAGAGGATCCAGCCCCCGCTCCACCCTGAGCAGCAGACTGATCCAGGGGTTCCTGCTGCTCAACAGTTGACCCAGCGCCACAAACGCACCTGGAGATGAGCCAGGGCTTCTCTGCTGCGCGCCCAGAGAGAACATATCCGGCAGGCTGATCCGCTCCTTCGACAGGCAAGGCCATTCAAACCAGAAGCGGGATTATGGATGGCATCAAGGGATCTTCACATGAAAGTTTGGAGCCGCAAATTGGCACCGCGTTATATGTGACCCGTTTCTCGTGGAAACGGCTTTTAACGAGGAGTCGTATAGATGATGTCTATCACCATCATTGAAAATATACCTAGTATACGATGTTATTAGCCCGGTCCGAATCACCGCTCCCCACCCTCCTCCTCGCTTGATGGTTGGTTTCCTGGTCTATATGGTGCGGCGCCTCCTGACGAAGGACATCTTTGGCAAGTCGCTCATCCAGGACTTGCAGCGGACACAGGTCTGTGATGCCTCAGCGGCTTCACCAAGGGAGGGCATTCCCTGTCAGAAACACAGTAACGGTGGCGCAGCAGTAACGGCGATTGGGCTAGTGAATATGCATGTGTCAGCTAATTATTACTTATCGTCGATACTTGAGAAAAGCTCAACAATGTTTTGCTGCCTGCTTGCGTCCCGCATTGCCTGAGAAATTGAGCTGTCGAGTCAACTGGCTCTGAAGATAAGCGGTGTTCATCTTACATTTAGTTATTCCTTTCAGCTCAGTGTTGGCTTCGTTTTCCACTATGAGCGTAATATTTAATACCCAGTTTGGTTCAGAACTCTAGACCCGCATCACAGTGGCTCTCTCTCTCGGCGCTTCGATCATATCCGAACGGGACAGACAGCAGCTATCATACGAACATAGGGTAAGACAGTGTCCCATGTGTCGTTTAACCATTTTAGCTAATATTGCTTTTGAAGTCCTGCTCATCTCTTCAATAATCGCACTGCGTTGTGGTCGATAGGGGATCTGGAACCTCTCTTTTACCCCAAACTCTTTCATTAGATTTTGTATCACCTGTGAGGTGAAGTGGGGACTTTCATCTGATTCCAACGTCCTTGGCAACCCTTAACGGGTAATAAAATCTCTCGGACAAAATCCCATCCGTATCGTCAGCCGGCTTCATTATCGAGTTGAGAAGAATTCTATTCGCTGGGTGAACGCATCCACCATCTTGATGATTTATTTCAGTCCGCCGGCGGATGCAGATAAAGATCCAGTAACATAAACCTGCATATTAACCCATGGTCCTTCTACGACAGTGCTTGTCCTAAAACTGCCTCGCAAGCCGATTTATGTGGATTATCACCGGGCAGAAATCAAACAATTCTTACAATTATGTTCTGTATCTCGTCGCAATTTTGGCAACCAGATAGATTCCTCAGCTGCTCCATAGTTCTATCTGCTCCTTGATGCCCACAAATGTCATCGTGCCAATATATCACCTGGTTTCTTCCACTTTCTGGCACAACAAATTCACCATTATTAATTATAGTTCCATTCCGTGCCTGTATCCCTCGATATTTCCCAAAGTCGTCAGAATTCTCTCCTCTTTGTCCTCTATCTCCTCTTTGACTATGTCTATCTGTGAACAGTTTGGTGGTTTCTCTGTCAGCCCTGTCATCTGGATTCCATTTCACCGCCCAACTTGATTCTAGTTTCCTTAACTCACCAGCCTCACCGCTGCCTTCCTGGGAAGTCCTAAACTGAGCGTTCACCATTTTTAAATCCATAAATGTTTTATCTTGTCTTCTCAGATATTTACCTCACCAAGGGAACTGATGGTACAGGTTTGTCACCTATTGAGATATAACCTCAGCTTCCAAATGTGAAACTTGAGCTTTCCTCACATTCCTACTCACAAGCTCTCAGAGTGCAGCACAAAACAATGAAAAATACAGATGGCAAAATACAGACACGTCAGAAGCTGTTATAAGAAAATCGAAATTAATATTATATCATTTATGAGTGGGACATCACTTGAATCAATTCATATTGTGGTGAACATTGAGGAATACGTGACAGAATCGGCAATAATAACAGTGCAGAGATACACGGTGAATGGAGCAATTTAAAACGGCTAAGGGAATGTATTCATACAAATGCTGCTAGAACATTAATCGCGATGCATTTGCGTTTTGTTTCGGTTAATTGATTAATTTACTGAATTAAACTTATTTATTTATTTATTTAAATTAACAAATTTATTTAATTTGTTTCATTTCATTCAAAATTTGAAATGTTGAGTTGCGAAGCCACAGAAAGTTACAGATCAACCGCTGCTCAATTGGTTCTATGTGGTTGAGTAACGAATGGCGTGCACAATGATGCTGAGCCGAATGTAGCAATCAATACAACCGTCAGCATTCATCAGTGCAGTGTCTATCTCACAAATTTAACATAAATGTACTGCAGGAGAATATTGTTCTAAAAATAGCTCAAGGAATACAGTATCTATTTTAAGAGTATTTCCTAGATTTGAGGAACAGCGACAAAGAAGGGAAAAATACTCATGCTCACAATGAATCAGCGGCTCACAGGTTTCGGACTGAGAAGACTTAAGGCTGCATCAGAGACTGACAGATACAGAATGAAACCCACACTCTCACACTGTAACAGAGACTGACAGATACAGAATAAAAGCGACACTCTCACACTGTAACAGAGACTGACAGATACAATATGAAACCCACACTCTCACATTGTAACAGAGACTGACAGATACAGAATAAAAACGACACTCTCACACTGTAACAGAGACTGACAGATACAATATGAAACCTACACTCTCACATTGTAACAGAGACTGACAGATTCAGAATGAAACCCACACTGTCACACTGTAGCAGAGATCGACAGATATAGAATGAAATCCGCACTCTCACACTCTAACAGAGATAGTCAGATACAGAATTAAACCCACACTCTCACTCTGTACCAAGATGGATAGATGCGGAATAACACCCACCCTCTCACACTGCAGCAGAGACTGACAGATACAGAATGAAACCCACACTCTCACCCTGTAGCAGAGACTGACAGATACAGAATGAAATCCACGCTCTCACACTGTAACAGACACTGACAGATACAGAATGAAACCTACACTCTCACATTGTAACAGAGACTGACAGATTCAGAATGAAACCCACACTCTCACACTGTAACAGAGACTGACAGATTCTGAATGAAACCCACACTCTCACACTGTAACAGAGATAGACAGATACAGAATGAAACCCACACTCTCACTCTGTACCAAGATGGATAGATGCGGAATAACACCCACCCTCTCACACTGCAGCAGAGACTGACAGATACAGAATGAAATCCACGCTCTCACACTGTAACAGGCACTGACAGATACAGAATGAAACCTACACTCTCACATTGTAACAGAGACTGACAGATTCTGAATGAAACCCACACTCTCACACTGTAACAGAGACTGACAGATTCTGAATGAAACCCACACTCTCACACTGTACCAAGATGGATAGATGCGGAATAACATCCACCCTCTCACACTGCAGCAGAGACTGACAGATACAGAATGAAAACCACACTAACTGTTCCTCAGGCAGTTTCAACAGCGGCTTTGTCCGTCACTTCTCCGTTTCAAAATCCACAGCAGCAATAACAAATTTTATCCATATGCATTTTGTGATATATAAGAGTTGCACACAAATATCTATACACCTGCGCACATACAATGAAACCGACACTCACACACAAAAGCACACACACACACACACACACACACACACACACACACACACACACACACACACACACACACACACACACACACACACACACAAACATAGATACACAGATGTGGAAAAGAGTTTCAAAGATGGAGGGAACCGTGGCAGCTCTGGACTCGGGGAGGTGATCAAAATGACGTAAACATAGATGTCGTCCAGGGTTGAAGGAGAACTGGACCGAGAGTCTGTGTACAGAACGAGTATGTTTTATAAATGCTGACACATAGTCGGACGGGGTGGGAAGGGTTTGGTGTCTAAGCGGCCAAAGTGGAACTGCTGAACTAAGAAAAAGTGAAAAATTTTAGACTGAAGTCCGCAGGAGGAGACTGGGAGGGTTTTCATGTGTCCCTGGATCCAGAGCACACTGAGGGGAAACCGGATCTATTTGTAGATGAAACAGCAGGCGTGACACAGATAATTGCAAAAAATGCTGGAAACATCGATTCCTGAATGCTTTTGAAAAGAGAACCACAGTGAAAGTTTCAGGTTGGAAAATGGGAACAGTTGGAATCTCTGTCAATACAACTGTGGAATGTGGTAAATGAAGCTGATTGCTCACTTATTGGTCTCACTACACATTTTACTCGAATTGCGCAAAGGGATCTCAATGAGGTAATGCTAATGATATTGACGTGTTCGCGTTACATCACCACAGTATTTTCACCTGAGACACTGCCGGTGATGTAATTTGTTTGTTCAATAACAATGGTCAGATGTGGGACCTTGTCACTGGAGATCGATCCCCTGTATAAATCAGAGCCTGTTGCAGTACGTCAGCCCAGAGTGTCTTGCCGAGCTGTGGAATTCAGAGCAATCGCGTTCACTGCGTCAGTCAAATGGGATATCCAGTAATCTGGCGGATAGAAAACATTTACTACCCTGTTATTTCAGCCGTTGGAATTCCCGGTAAGCCGCTGTCACTCCTGCAAACGGCAGAGTCTGAGAGTTAATTCCGATGTTCTGAAGTGTTTCTGTCTCTACTTGTTTCCACAGTCACCCGCCCAGTCCCCGCATTTCACTCATGGGCAGAAGGCGCTGACAATGTTAATCCCATTGCTGTCGTAGCAGGCAGCGCTCCATACTGGAGCCGAGATGCTGCCTTTGACTGAAATCCTCTCCGCTGTCTCGATATCCCGTAATAATTGCGAATCGAAATGTCTGCACAGGAGGACACCGGGCTACACTGCATCCGTGGGAGCCAGCCGACCTTCTGTTCTGTCCGTATGAATCGACTGTGAATTGCCTGAGTGGGTGACAGAACAACGCGAATGGCTCACTTATGTTAGAAATATGAGCAGAGGGAACCGCCGATGTGGATTTCATTTCATTCCTGTGATGCTCAGGCCAGTGACGTTGGTATATCATACCCAATCCTTACTGCGGCCAGGAAGCGTTTAACCAGCTGCCATCTGTCATCTGGTTTGGGAATTCCCCAGATTGAACCCATTTACAAAAGTCGCGGAGAGTTCTCTGTCACGCCGATATTGCACACCGTCAGCGGGTTCATATGTTCTGGGTCCAATTTCCACCATTTGTAGGAGAGAAAAAACATAAGTTGATGTCTAATCATAATATTTTGCTCTATTGCCCAGACAGGTCAGTAATTTCTCTGTTCCTTTCTCTCTCCCTTGCAGTTAACCTGGTGGCGATTGTTATCCTGTCCCGAGGAAAGTGCAGTCTCTCCAAATGCATCACTCGCTACCTGCTGGGAATGGCAGCGGCCGATCTCCTGGTCGTTATCTCTGACCCTCTGCTGAACTGGACTGTACTGATATACTTTAGTTCTTCCTTCCTCTATTGTACTCCCGTTTGTAGGGTTGTTCGTTGCCGGGGTCTCTGTCTGGCTGACAGTCGCGTTCACCTGTGACCTCAGCTGTAATTCACCCAGATGGAGGGTTTATAGTCAGGCCCCGCCGGTTTTATTTTAATAATCTCCGTTACATCTGACAGCGTTTTACTCTGGGTTGGTCCAGTTAGGAAGAATCCTCTCCCTTTTCTCCATTCTCTCCTTTGTTTCTGATTCAGCCTTTTCAGTGACGCTCACGGTGTTTTACTCCCAATACCTCTCACGTTGTCCTTGCTCACTCCTTCCCCCACGCCGGTGAGAGGGGAACGTGATCAGACTGAAACATAGCGGAGTGTGTGTGTGTGTGTGTGTGTGTGTGTGTATAAGTGTGTTTCTTTACTTTTCCAACTCTTTTTCCATCTCCGAACTGCTCCGCTTTGTCCTTTCCTATCTGCCTCTTTAACTCCATTCACATTCTGGGTCCCGTGAAAATCTGTTTCCTCTGTTCCCTGTTTCTCTCTGTCCGCACGTCCGGTCTCGTTCTGAACAGAATTTAATCTCATTGCAGACTAGTGAGTTTCACCGTGAGGGAGACGTGATCGGGCTGAAATATAGCCTGTGTGCATTATTTTCCTTCTTTTTCAACTCCATCTTCGACCTGCTCCCTCGTTGTCCACGCATATCTCCGGCTTTATCCTTGTTCACATCCCGAGGCCCCGTCACAGTCTGTTTCTTTCCCTCTGTTTCCCTCTGTTCTCTGTTTCTCTGTGGCCACAACGTCCGGCCGGTCGCGTGCTGAGTAAAGCAAATCTCACTGCAGGAACATATATTTATATTGATCATCAATGTACGCTGAAAATTAATCAACTTCCAGAGCCACGGGAAAAAAGCTATGTGTTTATTTTTTTCTGTCTCCAACTAACTAAGCTCTACCTGGAAGTTTTATCGATGTATGAAAAATTAAAAAATGATACTGGAAATCCGAATCAAAATTACTTTCAAGGATGTTGTACCGCTTCACAGGTGAGAGTACAACTTTTTAGTGATGCTTTGATGTTGTTTTATCTGAACTTGATTTCCTTCCTTTTTCAGGACTCCAACTTTTTAGTGATGCTTTGATGTTGTTTTATCTGAACTTGATTTCCTTCCTTTTTCAGGACTCCAGGTTATTGCTCTTGCTGTTCCTGCTCAAAGCTCCCAGATTTCTGTTTCCTGGTCAAACAGTGTTGTCAAGCAGTATTTTCACTGTCAACCAGTTTTTCACTGTCAAGTCGGAGTTCTTGCTCCCATGTGCAGCTTCCCCACCTGCAAGGGACTGAATACGCCTACCCGAAGGTTTTAACTGGATTCCACTCAATGACCAAACAGCTTTCCTTCTTTTTCCTTTTTTATTTTTATTTTCGCAAGCGTGGCAGTTAATAATTATTAGTCAGTAGTCATAAATAACCAGCGGTAAGTCAGTCATTAGTCTAGTCAAGGTTAGTCATAAGTCATAAGGCAGTGGCAGTAGCATTAGCATTAGGATCAGGTGAAAAACTGGCTGCCTGTCGAACTTCGGAGACGATTTCGGACATGCTCCTCCGTTTCTCTACTGGATCGTTATGATTCCAAACTGGGTGAACCCTCTTGAAGGTCCGCGAGCTCTTCTTAAGCCTTGCGCCGTTTTCAAGAAGTGCCTGTGTGCGATGATCCCGATGGCGGAGTTCACCCAAACGCAGTGACAGCAGTGCTCCTCTCCCTGAAACAGTCTCAACAATTATTTAAAGTTCGGCATCTTACCGCGGGATGTGACGCTGCTCTCGGACTGCCACTGTGACGCTGCGGGGTCCGCCCAAATGTTCTGGGCAGAAACCGCCCTCAGGCAGAAGGTTCCGTCCTCTCTGCGAGTGAATTCTTGCTCTTCCTTGATACCTTCTTGAAACTCAAGTTTGACTTGACAATCATGCACATTTGGTGGAGATGGCCGAGAGAATCTCTTGCCAAAGACTGAGCAGGTGATCGGCCTCTACCCAGTGTGAACTCGCTGGTGTCTCAGTAGATTAGATGACAGCGTGAATCCTTTCCCACAGTCTGAGCAGGTGAACGGCCGCTCCCCAGTGTGAACTGACTGGTGTGCCAATAGTTTGGACGACTGTGTGAATCCCTTCCCACAGACTGAGCAGGTGAATGGCCGCTCCCCAGTGTGAACTCGCTTGTGGTTATGTAGATCAGATGACTGAGTGAATCCCCTCCCACATTCTGAGCAGGTGAATGGCTTCTCCCCAGTGTGAACTCGCTGATGTCTCTGTAAGGTGGATGAATGACTGAATCCTTTCCCACATTCTGAGCAGGTGAATGGCCTCAACCCTGTGTGAACTCGTTGGTGACTGTGTAGGGTGGATGAATGACTGAATCCCTTCCCACAGTCCGAGCAGATGAACGGCCTCTCCCCAGTGTGAACTCGCTGGTGTTTTTGTAGATCAGATGACTTACTGAATCCCTTCCCACATTCAGAGCAGGTGAATGGCCACACCCCTGTGTGTACTCGCTGGTGTGCCTTTAGTGTGGATGAGCAAGTGAATCCCTTCCCACAGTCTGAGCAGGTGAAAGGCCTCTCACCAGTGTGAACACGCTGATGTACCTTCAGTTTAGATGAGCAAGTGAATCCCTTCCCACAGTCTGAGCAGGCGAACAGCCGCTGCCCGGTGTGAACTCCCTGGTGAGCCATTAGGCCAGATGACTGAGTGAATCCTTCCCCACAAATTCAGCAGATGACCAGCCTCTGCCCAGTGTGAACTGCCTGCTGTGTCCACAGGTGGGAAGACCGACTGAACCCCTTCCCGCAGACAGAATAAATGAATGGCCGTGCCCAGTATGTAGTTTCAGTTGAGGTGACTGAGTGAATCCATTCCCACAGTCTGAGCAGGAAGGGTGGCGGATTGAATCACTTGCTCCTTAAATATCCAGACAGAGACAGCACAACTGGTGTGTTGTGTTTGAATTCCCATAGACAAATTCCTTGTCGATTTTAACCTGTGAAAAGAGTTAAAAATCCATCAGTGCGTGAAGGACAACATTTGAGATGAGATCACTTGAGTTGCTAAGGTGCGATCTGACATCACACTGTTACAGTGAAGTTCAACACAAGTTGGAGAGAGAAATCACCTTCTAACTGGGCACAGTGCTGGTATCTGGAACGACCCTCAAACTCTCTGATGCTCTATAAGAATGGGGCACTTATGCCATCTCCAATCTGTGACTTGGCTCTGTTTGACTCTGTCCATTTGAATTAGTCCCTCTTCCCACTGAGCTGAAAGGGTGTCTGGCCCCACAGTAACAGAAACCCTCTCACTTAAATAGCATTTGTTGACGTGTAGCTAGGGTTTTCCTTTATGTAATGTTAATATACAGTGCCACAGTTTCAATGCCATGTCAATATCTCCTGGCCTGGCTGGTGGCATAGTGGCATCATGCCAGACTTCGGGACGAAAGGTCCTGAGTTCGAATCCAGCCGGCTCTCCTGCACGCTTTCCATGCGTGCTGGGTTACGAGCTGGTGATCTCTTTGGAATCTCACCCGGCAGAAGTTTCCCCTCATGTTCCCCTGAACGTTTTACCTTTCACCCTTAACCCATGGCCTCTGGTTATAGTCACACCCCATCTCAGTGGAGAAAGCCAGCTTGCTTTTACCCCATCTCTAACCCTCATAATTGTAGTATACCTCCATCAAATCTCCCCTCAATCTTCCACATTCCAAGGAATAAAGTCCTGGCCTGTTCAATCTCTCCTTATAACACAAGTCCTCCAGACCTGGCAACATCCTTGTGATGACAAGGAAGGGGTGAGGGAGAATTGAGAGTGAGGGAGAGAGGGAGCAAGAAGGGAGGGCTGGAGTAATCTCGGGATTACTGACTGTGCCACGCGGCAGTGACAGTAGTAATGGAATGAGGTGGAGGATAAATGTGTGGCTGAAAGATTGGAGCAGGGGGCAGGGATTCAAGTTTCTTGATCATTGGGACCTCTTTTGGGGCAGGAGTAATCTGTACAAAAATGACGGGTTACACTTGAAACCTAGGGGGATCAATATCCTGGCGGGAGATCTGTGAAGGCTACTGGGGAGACTTTAAACTAGAATGGTTGGGGGGTGGGAATGAAATTGAAGAGACTAGGAGAGAAGTGGTTAGTTCACAAATAGAGAAAGCTTGTAGACAGTGTGAGGAAATCTAGGAATAATGGTGCATATTTCCCTGAAGGTGGAATCTCATGTGGTGAAGAAAGCTTTTGGTATGCTGGCCTTTATAAATCAGAGCATTGAGTATTGGAGTTGCGATGTGATGTTAAAATTGTAGAAAGCATTAGCGAGGCCAGGTTTTGGAGTTTTGTATACAGTTCTGGTCACGAAATTATAGGAAAGATGTCAATAGAGTACAGAGGAGATTTACCAGAATGTTACCTGGGTTTCAGCACCCAAGTTACAGAGAAAGGTTGAACAAGTTAGGTCTTCATTATTTGGAGCGTAGAAGGTTGTGGGGGGACTTGATAGAGGTATTTAAAATTATGAGGGGATAGACAGAGTTGACGTGGACAGGTTTTTTCCATTGAGAGTAGGGGAGATTCAAATAAGAGGACATGAGTTGAGAGTTAAGGGGCAAAAGATTAGGGGGCAACACGAGGGGTAACTTCTTTACTCAGAGAGTCGTAACTGTGTCGAACGAGCTTCCAGTGGAAGTGGTAGAGACAGGTTTGATTTTGTCATTTAAAAAAAAATTGTATAGGTATATGTACAGGAAAGGAATGGAGGGATATGGGGTGAGTGCAGGTAAGTGGAATGAGGTGAGAGTAAGCGTTCGGCACAGGCTAGAAGGGCCGAGACGTCCTGTTTCCATGCTGTAATTGTTATATGGTTTTACCGCGTACGATTCTGGTCTCCATATCCGACAGCGGGGAGCTTTAACACATACCGGAACCAACTGCAGCTCAACCCCAGCTGATGCGGGTGTTTCTCCTGTTCAGGTGGCGGTGAGGAAGGGGTTAATCTCGGGTTTGTGTAAATTCAGGGCCGGTTGCAAGTGGCAAAAGGCCGGGACCGAGCCGGACAGCTGGAGGCTCCGGGGCTCTCCAGTCTTGCATCCCTGGTGTTAGTTTTGCACTGTGTCGGGATCGCGGGATCAGTTTGTTGTGGTTCCCCAAGCTGGGAGGGTGGACGTGGGTGAAGGGGGCCTGTCTATGTGTCGGTGTGGGATGAATGGTCAGAAGGGTGTAGGGCCACTGGCGGGACGGAGGGTAATTGGGGTACTGTGAGTGATATGACGTGGGTGGATGGGCAAGGGGTAAATTACGTTGTCAACGAGGGTGGATCTGGTCCAATGAATCAGACAGCTCAGCTCGCATGTCCTTTCAGGAGGCCACAATTCTCTCATCATCTTAATCACTGACTAATCTTCCTGTTAACATTGAGTTTGTTACAGAGCCCCAGAGCCTGGGAATGGCTGGGTGGTAGGAATCAGAGGGTGATGGTGAGAGACTGTTTCTTAGACTCGAGTCCCGTGCTTAGTGACGTTCCCTGAGGTTATGCCCATTGCTACTTGTAATCTATGTCAATAATTTGGTTGAGAAAGTACAGGGTATGGGTAGAGAGATTGCAGCAAGTTCAAACAATTAATGTTTTTGAAAGACAGTCAGTATAAACACTCCCCTCTCTTTCCCTCTCCCCACTCAGAACTGACCAAAAGCTGCATCAGAGGATGTAAGATCTTGAACTGAGTAACCACTGTGAGGGAATGGGAGTGGTTTCAAAGGGCTGGGCTGCTGGAAGCACATTACCAGACCGGGACTGATTGCAACTGGGTCTGACAGAGGCATAACTGGTTCTTCTGGGCACATTCAGTCTCACTCCCCACTATTACCTACCTTCCTTTGTACAGGTATGTAATATCTAAATGACCAGTGTTTGAGTAAACGAGACTCACCAAACATTCTCCTGACTGAATCACTGGAATCTCCGAGTCAGATTGGTTTCTCTCCAGTCGGTGCTCTCAGTCCTCGGGCTGGTACACTTGTTGCTGTTCCCTCGTCTTCAGTCGTGGTTTGCCTCCAGTTGGTGTTTTTCTTCCAATAAATCTCTCACCACAGGTCTAACTTTAACCAGAGAGACAATGAAGCACATTAATAATGAAAAGGAGAACTAAACTTTTCTGCTTAATGTTACTAAGAACAAAACTCACTGAAATTTAAACACTGAAGGCAGATTTAACGATCTCAGTGAACAATCTTTTATTGTCCCTCACATCTCACAGAACGATATGGGATAAGAAGGAGCCATCATTCAGTCATGGTAAAACATAAGACAGAATTAGGTGATTCGATACATCTGGTCTGCCCATCATTCAACCACGGCTGATTTTTATTCCAACACCATATCCCTGTCTTCCTCCTGTAAACCTGAAGCTACTCAGCAATCATGAATATATTAATCTGTCACAAATATATCCAAATTGGAGCCTCAACCAACCTCTGTGGCAACAAATTCCACAGATCAGACACCTTAAGGCCAATTTATTTTTTCTCATCTCAGTTTTAAAGAGAAGCATCTTTACTCTGAGACAGTGCTGTCAGATCACAGACTCGCTGTCTAATGGAAACATCCACTCCATGTCCACTGTATCCAGGCTTTTCAGCATTCAGTAGGTTTACTTAACCATACATCCCTCCACCACCCCCACCATCCCTCTGAACTCCAGTGAGCACAGGTCCAGAACCATCAAATGCTCCTCATACATAAAGCCGATCATTCCTGAGATTGCTTATGTACACCTTGTTAGCAACAACTGTACTGAACACATTTCCAGGAATAACAAACAAATTGGTACCAGGATAATTTAAAGGGAAACATTGTGTTTTCTTTTGTGTTCTACTATCACATGTGTTGGCGCGTGGCCAAGTGGTTAAGGCGTTCATCTAGAGATCTGAAGGTTGCTAGTTCGAGCCTTGGCAGAGGTTGCATGTGTGTCCTTGTGTCCAGATCAGCACATCACAGGAAACATTCTCACCCCGAGACTTCCCAGTCTCTCGGTAAAGCAGGCAGTGAAATCAAAGATCCCCACAACCTGGGACGTTCTCCTTTCTCACCCACCCCAGTCCGGGAGAAGACACAACACCCATAAAGCTCCAGGTCAAATGTGAGGAGCTTCAGGAAACGAGGCCAGTTGGGGGGAAGTTAACGGGACTCAGTGGCCAACATCAGATTTCCCCAACACAACATGGAGGATGCGTGACCACCCACCTGGAGATTGAGAACATGCACAAAGAGATTGTTACATCTATGGTTAAATGGGAGGGGCAAATGGGATCACGTGACTGGTGGGGTCTAACATCCCAGGCATAGTTTACAGCTTCCTAGCACTCTGTGGAAATAAACAAACTTGCCCCTCACATCTCCTCTCACCTTAAATGTGTCAGACATTTCAAACCCCCAGGAAAAAACATACCCTCTGTCCACTCTACCTATTCCTCTCGTAATCTTGTAAACGTCCATCCAGTCTCACCCCAGCCTGGAGAAAACAACACAAGTTTGTCCAGCCTCTTGAATTAGCTCATGCCCTCTAATCCAGGGAGTATCCTGGTAAACCTCTTCTGCGCCCTCTCCAAAGCCCGGACATCCTTCCGAGAATGGGGGCGACCAGAACAGTATGAAACACTCCAGATGTGAGCTAACAAGTTTTACAAAGCTGCAACACAACTTCATGACTTTTGAACTCAGTGCTTCAACTAATAAAGACAACCATGCCATTTGCCTTCTTATCGACCCGATCAATCTGTGCAGTCTCTTTCAGGGAGCGATGAACTTGGAGTCTAAGATCCCTCTGACCATCGACACTGCTCAGGGTTTTGCATTTAACACTGGACTATCTCATACATTCAGCGGTGCAGTGCTACCAGAGCTCACAGCAGCGCCGCTGTGACACCTCTGTAAAAAAGTCAATATAAACAAGTGCGGAATTTAACAACCCCGCATATTAAATAGAGCGCATTTTACAGAAGCGGGGGTGTTGGCTGGTGGGGAGAAATACCACTAATAACATTAGGATATTTGATTGTTTTTGGTGAAATCCTGGAGCTGTGACTGTTTTTTATTTAGGTATTTGTGAAATTCCTTCTCGCTCGTCCCGTTGTCCAAGGAAGTTGGGAAATACCTGTACACAAATGCAAGCATTTTTCCGCTCTTTCCAATGGATACCATTGGATTCCAGGAAGGAGCTATATTAAGCACGGAATGAACATTGAAACCCATGTTTAAGAGTCGAAAATAATGAAAGAAAAATACACAAGCTAATCATCCAAAATCCTCTTCTACACCTGGATAAATTTAGTTTTGTTTTGGAAACCAAATGGAAAAGAAATTCTAGGCTACAAGCTGGTTTAACGTCATTTCATATCATTAGTAGCTGATTAACTCCTTGGCCTCGCTCCACCAACTGTAGTTGATTGAAAAGAGGCTCTTTTTCTCTTTGTGTTGATAGGAAAAAGAGTAACTTAGTGAGACAATGAACGAGATGAAATGCATTTCCAAACCTCCCAAATGGTTGCTCTCCTCCCATTAACATTTGTCACTTCCAAAATACAATATTTTCTATTCGTTTAGTTGCGATAATAATTTATGTAAAGATTCTAGCTTCTTTAACTTTTTATATATTTAAACACTAAACTGGATGTATGAAGGTCGAACCATGTAACACCAGACGTGTGAGGATATTTTGAGTATCGACACTCACAGGTACACTTCAATATATTGAGAAAGGGATGGAGCAGTGGACCCAGAGTGAAGTGATAAGCAGGTGAGAGGACGTACAAAGACAGAGGGGATGAGAGGGAGTGGGAGGGAGGGGTATGAGGTAAATTTGTTCACCGGAAGGGGAAATCGATATTCATGCCATCAGGGTGGGTGGGGGCACCCAGACGGAATACAAGTTGCTGATCCCGCACCCTGAGGATGGCCTCATCTTGGCAAGGGATGGGATGACACGTCGGAACGGGAATGGGAATCGGAATTGAAATGTTTGGACACCGGGAAGTCCCGCTCGGAGTGGATGGTTGAAAGATTAATTTATTATCAAAGCAGGAATTCATAAATAACGCTGTTTTTTTTTTTCCTTCTCCAGAGAACCACAAAACAAAGAAAACGTTAAAGTCGTTCAGAGAGAGAAAAAAATGAAACTACCTCCCCACCCCCCGCATCAGAAAGGACGGCATCCCGATCATCAACCCCCAAAACCCACCCCCCCCCCCGCACAAAAGGGAAGAAAAATATCGACACCCGTTAAAAATCACCCCTACCCCGCACAACTGCGGAGGAGCCGGTGTCACCAGTGTCGAGGCGGCCGCATCGGGAGCAGCGGACACAACGGGCGACCCCGGAAGATTCACAGGTGAAGTGTCGCCTCACCTGGAAGGATGTTTGGACAACGGAGGGAGTTCGGCCGTCCGGCCCTTTCACTGTGACACCCCGAAGTCCACATCAAATCCGTCCAAACGAATCTGGGTGAACTTTAATGACCAATAAATATAATTCCTCTCAGCGATCAGCTGTCTGAGTGATTCCCTGACTCTGAGAGGAAGGGGTATCTATGGTCCACACTGTCAGGGTGTTGAGTTTACCAGGAGACAAAGACTGCAGGGACGAGAGGTTTTCTGTTGACTAATACACTGTGTGTGGATCCCGCTGGCAATTCTGGTGTTGTGACCCGAATCGAGACAAACACCACGCTGTCCACTCCACCAACAACACGGCACAGCCGTACACATAACAGGGGACTTTACATCCCACAACACTGGATTCAGTGATGAAACCCCTGATTAATGTTGTCGTCTCACCGAAAAGTCCATTAACCCTAACCCTGCAATATGGTGTAAAATCCCGCTCCCCATATTAACACGGGTTATACAGACCAAAGAGCAAACTGCCGGAGGAACTCAGTGGGTCGGACAGCATCTGTGGAGGGAGATGGACCGTAAACATTTCGGGCCGAGACCCTCCCTCTGGACTGAGAGTGGAGGGGAAATAGTCAGAGAAAAGAGGTGAGGGGTAGGGATGGGGCATGAGCTGGGGAGTGAGAGGTGGATTCAGGTGAGGGGGGAGGTGGAAGGTGAAAATAGTGACAGGGGTGGGAGCTCAGTGGTTGGGGCAACACGGAGCTGCAGAAGATGGAAATTAATTCCATAAACAATGAGGTTAGAGAGTATTTGTTATAGAGAGTGCAATGAAGATTCACTTGACTGATCCCTGGAGAGGTGGGGTCATAACCTGAAGAAAGATCAAATGTGGTAACTCTAAATGTCATTTAGAGAATCGAGGACTGAGAGGTGAACACATTGAAATGCAGAACATCATTACCGGTTGAACCAGTGATCCCAGTCTCTGAAAAAGGGGATGGGAATCGAGCCCGTGACTCTGTGACCTGGGGGTGGAGGGAAAGGGATCGGGGTAGATATGGTGTGGAAAAGTAGACATGTATCTGGTGTAAATATGGAATAATGTGGGGAATGCGGAGGATGGGTCGGGCAGCATGTTAGGGCCGAGGAGCAGAGTCACCAGTTCAGGAGGGAGACCCTCCACCCGTCACCTGATCCCGTTTCCTGTTCACGTTTTTCTGCAGATCTGCAGCATTTGCGGGTCACTGCTCGACGTGTACGTGTAGCTTCACCTTTGTCCCTTTCAGAGAACGCAGTGAGATCCGGATCAAATAGCTCCACACAATTAAATTAGATTATTACATTTACACAATTAGAATAGCTTATTACATTTTTTTTATATTTTTGTACTATATATATATACTTACTTTAAGTCACAATTGTTAAGATCTTTTGTTAATTAGGTTCTACTGCTACCGCAGAGACAACGAATTTCATGGCATATGCTGGTGCTATTAAACTTGATTCTGATATTGATATGGGAGACCCACCACCGGTCACCTGATCCCAGTTACCGCAGATCGTAATGTGAGATTGAAGCATTTTCCATATATTTGCTTTCCACAGAAATGACAACTGGTCAGTTTCCTTCTGTGGTTCCGGAGCAGAAGCTCAGTCTGTCTAATATTTCCACACAATTAAAGTGGTGTATTTGTTTATTATCATCACGTACTGAGCTACAGTGAAAATCTTGCCTGATGTACCATCCACACAGATCGATACATTACAACAGTACATTGAGCTCATAGACAACAAAAAAATAACTGTAACAAAGTATTATGGCTGCAGAGAAAGTGCAGTGCAGATAGACATATGGTGCAGGGTCACGTCGAGTTACATTGTGAGGCCGAGTCCATTTTATCATTCATTTGGCTTATAACTGCAGACAGGAAGCCATCCTTCAGCCTGGTGTTACGCACTTTAAGGCTTTTGTATCTCTCCGCCAATGTGGGAGCGGGTTTGCAGCAAGAATGTCCAGGTTATGAGGTTCTTTGTGTACATGGCCTGCTTTTCCGAGGGAGGGGAAGTGTAGGGAGAGTCCATGGAGTGGAGGCTTGTTTCTCTGATGTTCTCTGCTCTCCAAAGTTCTCTGCAGTTCCTTGCAGTCATGGGCAGAGCAGAAGCCATACAAAGGCATGAAGTATCGACAAGGAGCTCAGAGACCTCGGCCTTCACCCTGCCTTGTGTAGCTGGATCCTGGACTTCCTGTCAGATCACCAGCAGGTGGTAAGAGTGGGCTCCATCTCCTCTGTCTCTCTGACCCTCAGCACACATACCCCACAGGGTTGTCACTTTGGCCCTCTCCTTTACTCTCTGTGCACCCATGACTTGTGTTGCCACCCACAGCTCCAATCTGCTAATTAAATTTGCTGAGAATACTACATTGATTGGCCTAATCTCAAATAATATCTTTCAATCGATCAAATGCCTCCTGACAAGGTTCAGTCCAAACAAACTTTTCACCCATCTTCAGGAGATTAGTCAGAGGAAGAGCGAGAGCAGGAAAGTTCTTACAGAACTTACGATAATATCCATCCATTCCCAGAAACCTTCTGAGCCTTCTTACCAATCAGAGATATGCTCTTCCCAAGTGTCACTCCCTGTGACTAAGTCATCAATATAGGCATCTGTGTGTTCTAACCCTCGAATTTCAAAATTAATCATTCTCTGGGATGTTCCTGGAGCATTCTTCTTTCCAAAAGGCAAAACATTGTATTCATACAACCGAGATGGTGTCGCAAAGGCAGAAATTTCTCTATGTCTGTCCGTCAATGGAACACACCAATACCCTGTCAACAGTGTAAGAAATTAGCTATTCCAACTTTATCGATGCAATCATCTATCCTAGAGATAGGATAGGCATCTGTTTTTGTTACTTCATTTACCTTCCCATAATCTGTGCCCCTGAGACCTACTGAATCTGTTTCCACGCTTACAACAATTGCTCAGCCAATTTACATTCTCTACGTTCATGCGATATGGGTGTTGTTTAATCGGTTTGGCTTGACCAATATCTGCATCATGTAATGAGACCGTGGTTTGCTTGCGAACATCGGGAAAGAAATCTTTAAACTTCAGAATTAATTCCTTCAGCTGTTGTTGTTGCTTTGGCTGCAGATGAGCCGACTTGTTATCAATGTTTTCTGGAACAACGGAGTTCATTAGCCTAACTGGGACCACGTTTGGCTTGTGAAAAGTCTCAGACGAGTCAATTGTTTCAAGCTCAGGGTTGCCAGATTCATATGTTTTGACAACAACACTCACAGATGGTGCCTGATTGTCAAAACAAGGCTTTATCATATTTATGTGGGCCAGGTGTGTTAGTTTACGTAGGTTGTGTGTTGTAATAACATAATTCACATCATTAAATTGAGAGACTATTTCATACGGTCTATTGAATTTCACCTGAAGTGGATTCGTCAACATAAGGCAAGCACCTTATCTCGCACCTGGTATTTTCTTTCGCAACCCTGCTTATCAAACCAACACTTCATTTTGTTTTGAGAAATCTTTAAGTTTTGTCTCACTAGACCACAGAATTGGTGTAGTTTATTTTTGAAATTTAAAACATAGTCTAACAAGTTAACATGTAAATCCCCACCAATCCACCGCTCCTTTTACAAGGTCAAAGGTCACCTCACTCTGCGTCCAAATACGAGTTCAAATGGAGTAAAGCCCAATGATTCCTGAACCGACTCTCTTACTGCGAACAAAAGCAAATGTATTCCTTCATCCTAGTCGTTTCCATTTTCAACACAGTATGTCTTAATCATTGTTTTGTGGGTAGAGTGAAATCTTTCTGAAGCCCCTTGTGATTCCGGATGGTATGTAGACGATGTGATTTGTTTTGCTCCCAGTTCAGAAACTACCTGTTGGAATAACCCAGATGTAAAATTACTTCCTTGATCAGACTGGATTTCTTGAGGCAAATCGAATAAAGTAAAAAAAAACTCAGTAAGAGCCTTCGCCACAGTTT
This sequence comes from Hypanus sabinus, assembly GCF_030144855.1. Taxonomy (NCBI): domain Eukaryota; kingdom Metazoa; phylum Chordata; class Chondrichthyes; order Myliobatiformes; family Dasyatidae; genus Hypanus; species Hypanus sabinus. Next base: position 221,114 of record NW_026781541.1, on the reverse strand, counting down.
TAGCTTTAATATTTCTGAGAGGTATTGCCTCTGGGAATCTGGACGCAGTACACATAATAGTTAGCAGATACTGATGGCCATCTTTAGGCTTTGGCAATGGGCCAACATAATTCTCTATAACTTTAGAAAAGGGTTCACAGAATGCAGGTATAGGTCGGAGTGGGGCCACTGGGGTGACCTGATGAGGTTTAGCCAAAACTTGACAACTGTGACAAATCCCAGCATTAATTTCTGGTTTACCCTGGTTATCCCTGCTACTCTTTTCGAAACTCTAATTCAGGGTAACCATAACCTTGACTGATCTGCTAATTTAGCAGACTCCTGCATAGTGGCAGCATCATTTCCATCTAAATACATCTTTATGTCATCAGGGACACACTTTTTGGATTCTTCAGTTAAAACCAACTCGTTCAAGCTGTTAAAATCATTATTTATATTTTTTATATGTGCACCAGCGGGCAATACACACAAATTACTCATAAGCAAATTCCATATAAGTCTGTTTCACAGGTTTCTTCAAATATCTAAACTTTTGCCTTTATGCTTCTGGGACCAACTCATAAGTTTTGAGCACAGCCTGCTTCACTAGGTCATAATGTGTGGTGCATGGCCAGCTGGTTAGGGTGTTGAACTAGTGATCTGAAGGTCATGTTTTCGAGCCTCAGCCGAGGCAGTGTGAGTGTTTTTGAGCAAAGCACTGAACCACACACTGCTCTTGCACGTTTATAGCCCAGTGGCGATGATTGGTGCAGTATAAAAAATCAGCTGCTTCATCAACTGGCAAAGCAGTATAGGCATGCTAAGCCTTTCCCTTTATCACACTTTATGAGACAATTTTCTGTCTGTTTTTCTGCCTCTCTAGCCTCAAACTGCCTCTGCCTTTCCGCAGCCTCAATCTTTAATTTTTCGCACTTGTACTGGGGCTCAAGCTCACGAGGTTTACTTTCAGGAAACCCCTCCAACTCCTCCACTTTAAACACACCCTCAGATACATAATGTTCAGCTGTTATCCTCTGCATCTCCTCATTGTCAATTTCACCTTAGCAAGTTTTAACCTTTCAGCAATACTCAACAACTCAACCCTTCTGGCGTCCTCTAATGCCACAGAGGTTGGCGCTTCCTGACATCGATCAACATCCATTGCTGCAAATTTTCCAAACAGAAATAAATCAAAAGAGATTTCCCCAATGAAATTGATAATTAATCAATCCTCAAATTTGATCATATCCCAGAAGCAGGCCCCATTTTGTTACGAACCTTAACGCTTCAGAAACGAACCAGCAGCAACAGACTACTACTGGAGTCTGTTTTTGATGTGAAAACAACAATGCTTATTAGTATCCATTTATACTATAGTAACTTCAGCAAATTAAATGAAAATTAACAGTGTTATGTGTATATATGTGTGTAAATATAACTCCCAAACTATTGAGCTCGGGGGAAACAAGGCTTGGAGTCTTCAGATGGTAAAGTATGAATGTTCAGTTCATCCACAAAATAGGTGATGAGAGAGATATTTGTAATTCAGGGTAAATGTCGAGAGAAGGCAGTTATGTCGAACAGCAATGGAGATGAGGCTGAGTACAGAGCTATGGTGGAAATCTTTGTCACATGGTACGAGCAGAATCATCTGCAGCTTACTGTGAAAAAGACTAAGGAGCTGGTGGTGGACCTGAGGAGGGTTAAGGCATTGGTGACCCCTGTTTCCACCCAAGGGGTCAGTGTGGACATGGTGGAAGATTACAAATACCTGGGGATACGAATTGACAATAAACAGGACTGCTCAAAGAACACACAGGCTGTTTACAAGAAGGGTCAGAGCCGACTCTATTTCCTGAGGTGACTGAGGTCCTTTGACATCTACCAGACGATGGTGAGTATGTTCTACGAGGCTGTGGTGACCAGTGTTATCATGTTTGCTGTTGTGTGCTGGGGCAGCAGGCTGAGGGTAGCAGACACCAACAGAATCAACAAACTCATTCGTAATGCCAGTGATGTTGCGGGGGTTGAACTGCACTCTCTGACGGTGGTGTCGTAAAAGAGAATGATGTCCAAGTTGCATGCCATCTTAGACAATGACTCCAATCCGCTCCATAATATACTGGTTAGGCACAGGAGTACATTCAGCCGGAGACTCATTCCACCGAGATGTAACACTGAGCGTCACAGGAAGTCATTCCTGCCTGTGGCCATCAAACTTTTCTAACCTTCCCTCGTAGTGCCAGACATCCTGAGCCAATAGGCTGGTCCTGGAATTATTTCCACTTGCAAAGATTAACTTATTATTATTTAATTATTGATGGTTTTATATTGCTATATTTCTACACTATTCTTGGTTGGTGCGGCTGAAATGAAACTCAATTTCCCTCAGGATCAATAAAGTACGTCTGTCTGTCTGTCTGTCTGTCTGTCTGTTCTACAAGTTCCGCAGTGGTAAAATGAGAGACCAGTTGCTGTAGATTTTATCAGTCATCTTTACAAATCTACATACAAATTATCACCGAAAGTGACTTGTCATGAGGGGTATCATCTTCAAATGAATGACCACGTCACACCCAGGCAAGGGTTAACACATAAGTGGACTTCACAGGATACCTCAAATCAGATACACGTCTATGGATCAAACAAGGTGACAACCACACATTCGATGTACAGTGAATGGATAATTAACCCACCCTTGTGGGCACAGGAAAGTTCTAAACAGTGACCTTTGGCCACTAGTTCCCTGGTTTCAATCCTTCCATTTTTCATCCGTCTCCATCTGAATCTGAGTGTCTGTGTCCTCGGTTAAAACAAAACAAGCTGCGAGTGATGTAAACAAGCTGCAAGTCAGACTGATTCACCTTCTAAATCTCTCTTAAAATGACAGTCCATATCAAACGAAACCTAGGGATTCATAACAATGGCCACTCCCCACTATGAACTGACTTGTGTTCCAGTAGTTGGGATAACTGAGTGAATCTCTTCCCACAGACTGAGCAGGTGAACGGCTTCTCCCCAGTGTGAACTTGCTGATGTCTCTGTAGGTTGGATGACTGAGTGAATCCCTTCCCACAGTCTGAGCAGGTGAACAGCCTCTCCCCAGTGTGAACTGACTGGTGCGCCAGTAGGTGGGATGACTGAGTGAATGCCTTCCCACATTCTGAGCAAGTGAACGGCTTCTCCCCAGTGTGAACTCGCTGATGTCTCTGAAGGGTGGAAGAGTGTGTGAATCTCTTCCCACATTCTGAGCAGGTGAACGGCTTCTCCCCAGTGTGAACTCGCTGATGACTTTGTAGGTTGGATGAGTGAGCGAATCTCTTCCCACATTCTGGGCAGGTGAACGGCTTCTCCCCAGTGTGAACTAACTTGTGTTCCAGTAGGTGGGATGACTGAGTGAATCCCTTCCCACATTCTGAGCAGGTGAATGGCTTCTCCCCAGTGTGAACTCGCTGATGTCTCTGTAGGGTGGAAGAGTCAGTGAATCCCTTCCCACAGTCTGAGCAGATGAACGACTTCTCCCCGGTGTGAAATCGCTGGTGACTCTGTAGTGTGGATGACCAAGTGAATTTCTTCCCACATTCTGTGCAGGTGAACGGCTTCTCTCCAGTGTGAACTTGTTGATGACTCTGTAGGTAGGATGACCGAGTGAATCCCTTCCCACATTCTGAGCAGGTGAATGGCTTCTCCCCAGTGTGAACTCGCTGATGACTCAGTAGTGTGGATGGATCAGTGAATCTCTTCCCACAGACTGAGCAGGTGAACGGCTTCTCCCCAGTGTGAACTCGATGATGTCTCTGTAGATTGGATAATTGAGTGAATCTCTTCCCACATTCTGAGCAGGTGAACGGCTTCTCCCCAGTATGAACTCGCTGATGCTTCTGTAGGGTGGATGAATCAGTGAATCTCTTCCCACATTCTGAGCAGGTGAACGGCTTCTCCCCAGTGTGAACTCGCTGATGTCTCTGTAGGGCAGATGAATCAGTGACTCTCTTCCCACATTCTGAGCAAGTGAACGGCCTCTCCCCAGTGTGAACTCGTTGATGACTCTGTAGGGTGGAAGACTGAGTGAATCTCTTACCACAGTCTGAGCAGGTGAACGGCCTCTCCCCAGTGTGAACTCGCTGGTGACTCTGTAGGTGGGATGACTGAGTGAATCTCTTCCCACACACTGAGCAGCTGAACGGCTTCTCCCCTGTGTGAACTCGCTGATGACTCTGCAGGTAAGATGACTGAATGAATCTCTTTCCACAGACTGAGCAGCTGAATGGCTTCTCCCCTGTGTGAACTCGCTGATGTACCAGTAAGCTGGATGACTTAGTGAATCCTTTCCCACATTCTGAGCAGGTGAAAGGCCACTCCCCAGTGTGAACTTGCTGGTGTGCCAGTAGTTGGGATGACCGAGTGAATCCCTTCCCACACTCTGAGCAGGTGAATGGCCTCTCTCCAGTGTGAACTCGCTGATGACTCTGTAGTGTGGATGACTGAGTGAATCCCTTCCCACAGACTGAGCAGGTGAATGGCTTCTCCCCAGTGTGAACTCGTTTGTGACTGTGCAGGTGGGATGACTGAGTGAATCCCTTCCCACATTGTGAGCAGGTGAACGGCCTCAGCCCAGTGTGAACACGCTGGTGTGCCATTAGGTCAGATGACTGAGTGAATCCTTTCCCAGATATTCAGCAGATCACCAGCCTTTGCCCAGAGTGATCTGACTGGTGTGTCCACAGGTGGGAAGACTGACTGAATCCTTTCTCACACACAGTACAGGTGAATGGCCTTGCCCAGTGTGAATGTGCTGATGTACCTTCAATTGTGATGACCGAGTGAATACATTCCCACTGTCTGAGCAGGTGAACGGCCTCTCTCCTGTGTAAAATGACGGGCGTGCCAGTTGGTCAGATGACGGAGTGAATCCCTCCCCACAGTCTGAGCAGGAAGGATGATCGAGTGAATCCCTCCCCACAGTCTGAGCAGGAAGGATGGTCGATTGAATCCCTCACCCCACTTCTTAAATATCTGGACAGAGACAACAAAACTGGTGTGCCATGTTTGAGCTTCCTGGAGATAAATTCCTTCTCATTTTTAACCTGTAAAAGATTTACAAAATCCATCAATGGGTTTAGGACAACATTTCAGATGTGATTACTTGAGTTGCCAAGGTTTGATCTGGAATCACACTGATACAGTGAGGTTAAACCCAGGTTGGACAGATAAATCATCTCCTGACTGGGCACAGTCTGGAATGACCATCAATTCCCTAATGTTGTTCCTGTTTCTATAAGAATGGGGCATTTCTGCCATCTCCAATTTGTACCTTGGCTGAGTTGGACTCTCTCCATTGGTATTATTCTCTGTTCCTGGTAAGCTGCATGGGTGCCTGGCCCCACAGTAACTGAAACAGTCTCACACAAATAGTCTTTCTTGATGTGCATCTGGGATTTTTTTTTTATGTATTATTAACTTTAAGTGCCACAGTTTTAACGCTATATAAAAAATTCCTGTTGAGGTGAATGGTTGGTCTCCACAGCTGTTAAAAAGACAGAGTGAATTTTTGTAATATTTCAGATTCTTGTAGAAAATTACAACACAGAAACAGGCCCTTTGGGCCATCTAGTTTGTGCTGAACTATTTAATCTGCCCACTCCCATACCCCTACCATCCAGGTACCTACATGAACCTCTGAAATGTTGAAATTGAGCTTGCATGCACTTCTTGCGCTGTCTGCTCATTCCACACCCGGAAGACTGACCGTATGAAGAAGTTTCCCCTCATGTTACCCTTAACATTTCACCTTTCATCCTGAACCCAGGGCCTCTGGTTGTAATCCCACCCCATCTCAGTGGTAAAAGCCAGCTTGCATTTACACTATCTATGCCCCTCTATCACAATCAAATCTCTCCTCAATCTGCTACATTCCAAGGAATAAAGTCCTGACCTGTTCAATCTTTCCTTATAACACAAGTCCTCCAGACATGGCAACATCCTTGTGAATTTTCTCTGAACTCTTTCAAAGTCCTTACATCTTTCCTGTAGGTTGTGAACAAAACTGCACTCAGTACTCCAAATTAGGCTTCAGCAATGTCTTCTGCAAGTCAACATAACATCCATCTTTTGTTGTCAGTATTTTTGTTCATGAAGGCCATTGGGCTAAAATCTTCCCTTCCGTCTCTATCTAACTGTGATACCACTTTCAGTGAATTAAGGACTTTCTTCTTCAAGAGGTCCCTTTCTGCTATAACACTCCCCTGTGCCCGATCAGTCACTGTGAAAGACCTCCCTTGGTAGGTCAGACCAAAGTGCCACAACTCACACTGGTCTGCATTAAATTCCATTTTCCATTTCTCAAACCATTTTCCCACCTGGTCCAGATCACACTGAAAGCCCTGATAGTCCTCCTCACTGTCCACTACACCACCAGTCTTGTTGTCATCCACAAATTTGCTATCCAGATTACTGATATAGATGAAAAACAACAACAGATCCAGCACTGATCCTTTTTGCAACCACTAGTCACAGGCCTCCAGTCAGAGAGGCAACCATCTGCTACCACACTCTGGCTTCTCCCAAAGACAGTGTCTCATTCAATTTACTGTCTCATCTTGAATGCTGAGTGACTGAACCTTCTTGACCAAACTCCCATATGAGACTTTGTCAAGTGCCTTGCTAAAGTCCATGTAGACAACATCCACTTGCCTTGTCTTCATCCACTTTCCTGATATCTTCCTCGAGTAGCTCCATTAGATTGGTTAGACATGACCTATCATGCACAAAGCCATGCTGTCTATCCTTAATCAGTCCACATCTATCCAAATACTTATATATCCGGTTCCTACACATATGTCCCAATGACTTTCTCACTACTGCTGTGAAATTCACCAACATATCACTTCCTAGCTTAATTTTAGAGCTTTTCTTGAACAGTGGAACAACATTGTCTGTCCTCCAATCCTCCAGTACCTCACCTGTCACTAAGGATGATTTAAATATCTGTGCTTGGATCCCAACAATTCCTGCACTTGCCTTCCACAGGGTGCCAGGGATCTACATTTCAAGCCCTGGGAATTTATCCACACTAATTTGCCTTGAGACAGCAAATACCTCCACCTCTGTAATCTGTCCAGGGTCTCTGAAGTTGATGCTGCTTTGCCTCACCTCTATCGACTCTGTGTCCATCTCCTGAGTCAATACGGATGCAAAACTGCTATTTAAAACCTCCCCCATCTATTTTGTCTCCCGTACAGATTACCATTCTGATCGTCCAGAGTGGGCATGTTTCTGTTCTGACCTTCTCCACGTTTCTGTGACAGAGAAGCAGGCCAAACCTGACTGGAAGGGGAATCTGGTAGGAATGACGATGGAGCATCAATGGCTGGAGTTTCTGGGAGCAACTCGGGAGCTGAGTGATAGACACATCCCAAAGAAGTGGAAGCATTGGAAAGGCAGGAGGACACAACCGTGGCTGAAATGAGAAGCCAAAGCCAACATAAAAGCCAAAGAGATGGCAAACAAAAGAGCAGAAACTATTGGGAAGCTTTTAAAAACCAAGAGAAGACAACTGAAAAAATTGTCGGATGAGCTCACGGTGTGGAATTACGATATTGCAGTCATTACTGAGTCTTGGTAGCACCCAACTGTCTAAAGTATTTAGAGGAACAAAATATCCGGGGCCTCAATATTTCTTGAAAACCAAGGTTCCCTGCACCAGTTACCTTTCTACTTTTAGTTTTGCAGGCACGTACAAACTCTACACCTGCAAAATTTCACTTCTGAAGAACTCCCACTCACCAAGTGCACATTTGCCAGAAAACAGCCTGTCCCAATCCACACTTGTCAGATCCTTTCTGATGCCATCAAAATTGACCTTTCTCCAATTTAGAATCTCAACCCGTGGTCCAGACCTCTCTTTTTCCATAATTACTTGGAATCTCATGGCATTATGAGCACTATTCTGTGTCACCAGCCCTAGATCATTTCCTAACAGCCTATTGCACATTTCTACATTGGGAATTCTACATTCCGATTATGGGCACATTTGACAAACTCTACCCCAACTAACCCTTTTACGGTATAGGAGTCTCAGTCAATATATGGAAAACTAAAATCACTTAATATATCAAGCTTTGTTTCTTGGCATAGTCTGCGATCACTAGAGAAAAATTTGTCGCTCTAAATTCCTCAGACTGTTGGCTGGAGCCAAGTTCCTGTAATGGCTACAATATAATAATATATGTTCCATACACACTGGTTGTCTGGTGACAAATACACAACAGTGCTCTTTCACTTCAGAGCATTGAAAAGTTTGAAATAGGGACCTAAATCCTAAGAACTTTCTACAGGGCTACAATTGAGAGTATTGTAACTGGCTGTGTCACTGCCTGGTATGGGGACTGTACTTCCCTCAATCGCAGGACTCTGCAGAGAGTGGTGCAGACATCCCAAAGCCAGGACCAGCAAGCTCTGGGGCAGCTTCTTCCACTAAGCCATCAGACTGACTAATTCATCCTGATTCATCCTGTATCTCTATGTTATGTTGACTGCCTGTTGTACACACTATTTATTATGACTATAAATTGCACATTACACATTTAGTCAGAGACGTAATGTAAATGTTTCTTCTCCTCAGGTATATGAAGGATATAAGTAATAAAGCCAATTCAATTCAATTAACCCCCTCCATTATTTGTTCTGTCATTCTGGCTCCCTCTCTGCCTGCAACTTTAGTTTGACTCTCCCACTAGCACTTGCAAGCCTTACCACTAGGACGTTAATCCTCTTCTAGTTATGTTCCCCTAACTATCGAATCCCCTATCACACCTTTGACTTAGCTCTGCCAGATAATTCCTCCTACAACAGTTTCTAAAGTGTCCCACCCGTTATTGTGGAAAAGCCAGGTGTTACAAATTTCAAAGCCTTATAAATACCGACTCCACAAACCTTGGCCCAACAATCAGCAGCCATGGGCTCCGCTAAGTCCCTGCCTAGCACTCTGAAAATTAAAATACATAATGCCCACAAAGCAAGAGAAGACAGCAAAGAGTTTTCTGTTAGCCATTTCCTTAGTTCGTAATGTACTTAAGAAATGTCAGGTAACAGGAATGGTGGAGGTCATTTTGAGGTCAGAAGACCAAGAAGTCCTTCCGAGAAAACTGCTCGTAGGATTGCTAGAAAGGAAAATCAAAACACCCGTTTGACTGCAAAAGACCTTCAGGAATATTTAGCAGACTCTGAAGTGGTGGTGCACTGTTTTACTGTGCAGCGATACCTGCACAAATATGACCTTCATGGAAGAGTCATCCGAAGAAAAATTTCCTGCATCCTCACCACAAAACTCAGCATCAGAAGTTTGCAAAGGAACATCTAAACAAGCCTTATGCATTTTGGAAACAAATCCTGTGGACTGATGAAGTTACAAAAGAACTTATTGGCCACGATGAGCAATGGTATGTTTGGAGAAAAAAAGGGTGCAGAATTTCATGAACAGAACACCTCTTCAACTGTTAAGCAAGGGGGTGGATTGATCATGCTTTGGGCTTGTGTTACAGCCAGTTGCATGGGAATATTTCACTGGTATAGGGAAATTGAATTCAATTAAATACCAGCATATTCTGGAAGCAAACATCACACCGTCTGTAAAAAAGCTGAAGATGAAAAGAGGATGGCTTCTACAACAGGATAATGATCCTAAACACACCTCAAAATCCACAATGGACTACCTCAGGAGGTTTTGCCATGGCCCTCACAGGCCCCTGACCTAAACATCATCGAAAATCTGTGGATAGACCTCAAAAGAGCAGTGCAGGCAAGACGGCCCAAGAATCTCACAGAACTAGAAGCCTTTTGCAAGGAAGAATGGGCAAAAATCCCCAAACAAGAATTGAAAGACTCTTGGCTGGCGACAGAAAGCATTTAGAAGCTGTGATTCTTGCCAACAGGGTTGTTACTAAGCACTGACTATGGAGGGTGTCCAAACTCAGGCCCTTTTCCTTTTTTATTATTTTGAAACTGTAAATGATGGATGCAAAACAGTAATCTTGCTTAAAATATTAAACAATGTGTCATCTTTAACTTTATGCCTTTTGGAAATCAGGTCATTGTTTTACTCGCTTAGCTGTTCTCAGGAACAGAAATTTTGAGCAGGGGTGCCCAGACTTTTGTATGTCACTGTGTGCAATTTTCTTGCTAAATGATGCTTTAAAAAGTCAGACTTCCAAATATCACTCCCCTTCTTCCCACTTGCAAATTCTCCAGCAAATTTTGCATCACCAAAATGCAAACAGGTACAACCAGTTTCTGTATTTTACATAAATATTTCCGCTGAACCCTCCCTCAAGTGAGGGACGGTGATGAACTCGGTTATGGCAATGCCAATGAATATGAAGGGAAGGGCAGCAGTTTGACTCACTAGAGTCTGGCATATTTGTGATTTGAAGGCTACTTGTTGCCCAGGATAAAGGTGTTTGATATCATTATGTACCAAGACAGAACGGGTCAAAACATGTCCTCACGTGTAGAAAAGTCCAGAACAAGAGGAGGTAGAACAAGCAACACACACAAAATGCTGGAGGAACTCAGCAGGCCGGGCTGAATCTATGGAAAAGAGTACTAATGCTGTTCCAGCATTAAAAGAGTTCCAGCTTCTGCAGATTTTCACTTGCTGCGGTTGGAGATAGAACAAAATTGATTTTCTCAACAGCTGATAGAAAGATTTTGTTCTCTTTTTCCGAGTTCCTAATCCTTGCATTCAGATATCTGGAGCTCAGCTCCGTCTGAGAGATCTATCTGCTCCCGTTCCCTGATTAGCCGGAAGCTCCCCGGGGCCCGTGTACGGATCGTGGGGCTGAGAGAGGAGAAAAAATCTGGCCTGTGCTGAGTTTGCGGGCGACAGCCTCCGGTTCTCACAGCAATTGTCACCCAATTAGAGTCAGAAAAACCCTTACCTTTCCGATCCTCCCGACATTTTGTATACTGCGCGCATGCGTATTTATCGGAGACGGCTGCGATTCTGACGCCTGCGCATTTGATCGGTGCTTCAAACGACAGCGAAATTTTAAACGTGGTGATTTATGGGTAAGTATGGTGCCATTAAAAGATTCTGCAGGGACCGGTTCCACGTCCATATCTCAGTTTTTTATTCTGTGTAGAAAACTCAGCAGCTTTCTTAACGCAGAAAGCGGCTCCCATAAACGATACACTCAATATCAACAGGCATTTCGTGTTCTGAAACAGATCTGAAACAAAAGAGATTCTGCATTTGCTGGAAATACAAAGATGATTACACACAAAATGCTGAAGAGGCTCTGAGGTTCAGGCAGCAACTAAGCAGAGGAGTACACAGTCTAGACATGCTGAAGGGGATCGGCTTAAATGCTGCCCATTTATTCCTCTCCACATTTGCTGCCTGATCTGCTGATAATCTGCAATGTTTTGTAGAAATTAACCATTTTGTTTTTCGATTAACCAGTTTCCAAATGTTTCTCATCTTTCATTCATAGCCACATCCCGCTGGTCTGGTTCCTCTTCCTCCTCCTGCTCGGAACCTCCAGACGCCATCTCTTTCCAGAGCCCCAAAGCCCTGACTCAGGCTGGCAACACTTTGATTTCTGACTCTGCTCCATCGAAGATTCACTCGCCAGTCCGCTGTCAGGGTTTAGAGGCGCGTTGCAACAACCCAGCTGTCTGAGGCACAGTCCTTTGAAATTGGTGAAAATGACACAAAATTTGAAAAGAGCAAGGAAAAAAGGAATTTAACCACCTTAGTCCAGAGCCCTGGGGAAGGTCAAATACTCAGCGAGCTCATCCTGTTAATTAGCCTGGGGGAAATCATGCAGGAAATTCATGCAGGTGTGTAAGATGATGAGAGGCATTGATCGTGTGAAAAGTCAGAGGATTTTTCCCCAGGGCCGAGATGGCGAACACGTGGGGGGGCATAGTTTAAGGTGCTTGGAAGTAGTTCAAGGGAGGTGTCAGAGATATATATTTTTATACAGATAGTGGTGGGTGTGTGGACTGCACTGCCAGCGACGGTGGTATAGACAGGTACAATAGAGTCTTTTAAGATAATCTCAGACAGGTACATGGAGCTTAGGAAAATAGAGGGTTCTGTGGTAGGGTAATTCTAGGCATTTTCTAGAGTAGGGTACACAGTCGGAACAACATTGTGGGCCGAAGGGCCTGTAATTTGCTGCAGATTTCTCTGATTCTAAGAAATCCAAGGGAAATCACTTCTCCCACAGAGTGGTGACACCTTGCAACAGCGAGAGTGAGAGGTAAATTTGAAAATACTGATATGGAACAGAAACCTAGGCAGGGACCAGATGGATCAAGTGGACGCTCTAGTGTAAAATGTGAGTTTGGCAGTGACATTAAGTACCTGCGACATGGGATTTGATACAGAATTGATTTATCTTTCACAGATCCACAATATTAAACACCAGTCTAGTTTAAGGCTAACATCAGCAGAACGGACTCCTCCAATGTTCAGTGACCAGGGTTCAGTCCTGGGTGCGATGAGCAGCCGCAAGAACTGCAGAATCTGACAGTAACAGTCCCTCATGAACCTGCAGCTGCCTTCAGTCGCCATGATGGTTAAACATTTAACACGGAGCTGATTTGAACTTCCTCCCTGATGTGAAGTTGCTGGTGTTGCAGCAGCTGGGATGATTGAATGAAACTCTTTGCTCACTCCGGACAGAAATGTGGCCTCTATTTATTGTGAACTCACCGGAGCATCACAAGGTGGGTTAACTGAATGAGTCTCTTCACACACATGGAGCAGGTGAACGGCCGCTTCCCAGAGCGAAGCTGTTGGTGTATCTGCGATGGCCGACTGAATCCCTTCCAAAATGAGAGCCAGTACTGCTATAACGTCAGGGCGATGTATCCAATCAGACACGGGCATGGACACATGTTCGGGCTCTCCTTGCAGCAAGAGGGAGCGCTGTCTTCTCCGCCATCTCCGCCTCCACATTCAAGGATCGGCGACATTCAAGCGCTGGTGAACTGACAGATACAGCGGAACTATCGTGCTGTTGTGTTTGTGATTCCCATACACAAATCCTTTGTCTTTTCTAAACTGTTAAAAGTTTACAAACCACGTCAGTGGGTGAAGGACAACATTTCCACTCAGATTATTTAGTTTCCATGGTGCCTTCAGAGAAAAACACTGTCACATCTCAAAACAATTTGGGGGGACAAGACTTCATCTTTTAACTGGCCACAGTTCCGGAATCAGGAACAATATCAAACTCTCTGCTTCCCTCTCTGTATCAAAATGGATCCTTCCTCCCCTTCATCGGTCTGTGACGTGGCTCAGTTTGTCTGTCTCCTTCGCGTTCTGAGCATGCGCCACACACCTCCTGAGATCACATTTTATTTACACGGCTGTGACTAGAGACTTTCAGATTATTATGTCCCTCCCGGCATTTGACGGTGGTAAACTCAGAGTCAGCAATGGTATTGAACATCGCGAGTAGGTGATTAGGCTTTTTCGTTGGAGATCGATAAACTGCCGGTAGTGTGTGTCTGGATGAGTGGGACGTTTTCAGACTGGAAAGAGGTACCGTTTGGAGTACCCCAGAGATCAGTCCCTGACCACAGTTGTTCACAGTTTATTGTCCTGGAGGAGGCAACGAGATGTGAGATGTCCCAGTCTGCTGGTGACGCAGAAAGATTGGAGTTGAGGGAGGGGAGGCTATTCACATGCAATTTCGTAGCTTTGCAATCAGCACATAGTGCACTGTGGGGCTGCAGTGGCGGGTTCCAATCTGCTAATTAAATTTGCTGACGGCACTACATTGATCGACCGAATCCCAAATAATGACGAGGCAGCGTATAGAGAAGAAGTCATCACCCGGACACAGGGGTGTCAAGAAAACAACCTCTGCCTCGTTGTGACAAAAACAAAGGAGCTGGTTGTAGATTACAGGAGGAATGCAGACAGGGAGCACATTCAACATTTCCAAGTCTGTTATTGACACAAAATGCACATTTTAATAGTGATCATGACACAATGTATTTTATATATTGTTGATGACAGAAAACATATTTATAGATTGTTACTGACAGAGCATCGTATAACTTGTGTTCCGTGTGTTATCTGAATGTACTTGCCTGTGATGCTGCTACAAGTCAGCGTCTCTCTGTACCTGTACCTTCCCCTACTTGTGCACTTTGCAATAAATTCAACAGGACCTGAGAAATCTCAGTGAGATTTGATTAGTGATGATCATCTTGGCAGCTCGGTAGGTCGAATGTATGAGACAGTACCCTGTTAAATGCAAAACCCTGAACAGTGTTGATGATCAGGGGGATCTTAGACTCCAAGTTCATTGCTCCCTGAAAGAGACTGCACAGATTGATCGGGTGGTTAAGAAGGCAAATGGCATGGTTGTCTTTATTAGTTGAAGCACTGAGTTCAAAAGTCGGGAAGTTGTGTTGCGGCTGTTATGAGCCTGCGGTCGTACTGTGACTGTTTCTTTAAGAGCGCCGGGGTGTAGAGGCGGGGCTATGACGTCAGTCACAGGCTGACAGCGCTGACTGTGGACTGAACCATAAGAGAGAGAGAGAGAGCGATCTGCAGACAGGCAGTCGGCCAGTCTAAAGAGAGAGAGAGATACTGGAAAAGCTGATCGCTTCAGTTAGTCGCAGCTGAGGGTTGAAAGTCTCCTATGCCCACAAGAGTGGGTTGATCATCGGTACACGGAACCACAACGAATGTGTGTGGCTGTCACTTCCTATAATCCATAGGAGTGGATTGTGGAATATCTTGTGTTAACCCTTGCCTGGGTATGTTGTTTGGTAACCCCTGGAAGACGGTATTCCTGTGACAGGTCACTTTCGCTGATAACTCGTATGTGGACGGATTCAACGGATAAGAACATCGACGGCGGTTATTTTGAAGTAACGGCCGTTTCTCTACGTTTCACCCTGGATTACAAATATCTTTCTCCCATAACTTATTCCGTGTATTACTGAACTTTCCTACTTTACCATCTCAAGACTCTGAGCTTTGTTCCCTCAGGCTCGATAGTCTGGGAGTTATACTTGCACATATATACACATTACACTGTTAACTTTCCTTTATTTCGTTAAGTTACTATATTATCAGTCGATACTACTAAAGATAATGGTTTTAACATCAAAACCAGACTCCAGTGTGAACTCTATTGCTACTGGTTTGTTTCTAAAACGCTACAGTTTGTAACACAATTTTATAAAACTAGTTAGCCCACATCTGGAGTGTTTCATACAGTTCTGGTCGCCCCCATTCTCGGAAGGATGTTGGGGCTTTGGACAGGGCGGGGAAGAGGTTTACCAGGACCCTGCCTGGATTAGAGGGCATGAGCTATAACGAGAGGGTGGACAAACTTGTGTTGTTTTCTCCAGAGCGGCGCAGGCTGGGGTGAGACTGGATGGACGTTTATAAGATTACGAGAGGAATAGATCGAGTGGACAGACGATATATTTTTCCTGGGGGTTGAAATGTCTAATCCAGTTAAGGTGAGTGGAGATGTGAGCGGCGTTTGCGTCTTTCCACAGAGTAGTGGGTAAACGGACATCTGTCTGGGGGTGAGAGACCAAAGCGGCCATGTGATCCCGTTTCCTGTTCACGTTTCTCTGCAGATCTGCAGCATCTGCGAGGCACTGCTCTACCTATACGTGGAGCTTCATCTTTCCCCGTTCAGACAAGGCAGTGAGATCCGGATCTGTCACGTCCTCTCGTTGTGGTGGACAATATGGTTTTTTTTTCGGCAATATTTTCAGCATGTTTCATTCCACTGTTTTTACCTGCTGAAGTGCTGCCGATGTTTCTGGGTGTCTGACCCACTTAAGTGAGAATTTAGCTTTTTATAATTATCTGAGCTTCTCATAAATGTGTGCAGTTCAGTTAAGCTTCACTCCACTACTTCCAAAGCAACAACCCAGTCAGTCAAATAGTTCCACACAATTAAAATAGTTTATTACATCTTTTTTTCATTTTGTACTATCTATATAATTTAACAATGTGATAGTTATATTCTTATATTAAATCACAATTGTTAAAATCTATGCTCAAAAATTAGGTTCTACTTCTGAACGAATTTCATGACATATGCCGGTGCTATTAAACTTGATTCTGATATTGATACGGGAGACCGACCACCGGTCACCTGATCCCAGTTACCGCAGATCGTAATGAGAGATTAAAGCCTTTTCTATTTATTTGCGTTCCTCAGAAAGACAACAGTTCAGTTTCCTTCTGTGGTTCCAGAGCAAAAGCTCAGTCTGTCTAATATTTGCACACACTTAAAATGGGGAATTTGTTTATTATCATCATGTACTGAACGACAGTGAAAATCTTCCCTGACTTACCATCCACACAGATCGATACATTACAACGGTACATCGAGCTGATATACGATAAAACGATAACTGTAACAAACATTATGGCTGCAGAGAAAGTGCAGAGCAGATAGACATATGGTGCAGGGTCACGTCGAGTTACATTGTGAGGTCGAGTCCATTTTATCATTCATTTGGCTTATAACTGCAGACAGGAAGCCGTCCTTGAGCCGGGTGGTTCGCTTTAAGGCTTCCTTGAGCCGGGTGGTTCGCGCTTTAAGGCTTTTGTATCTCTTCCCCGATGGGGGAGCGGGTTTGCAGGAAGAATGTCCAGGTTATGAGGTTCTTTGTGTACATGCCCTGCTTTCCTGAGGGAGAGGAAGTGTAGGAAGAGTCCAAGGAGTGGGGGCTTGTTTCTCTGATGTTCACTGCTCTCCAAAGTTCTCTGCAGTTCCTTGCAGTCATGGGCAGAGCAGTAGCCATACAAAGGCGTGAAGTATCGACAAGAAGCTCAGAGACCTCGGCCTTCACCCTGCCTTGTGTCGCTGGATCCTGGACTTCCTGTCAGATCGCCGGCAGGTAGTAAGAGTGGGCTCCATCTCCTCTGTCTCTCTGACCCTCAGCACACATAACCCACAGGGTTGTCTCTTTGGCCCTCTCCTTTACTCTCTGTGCACCCATGACTTGTGTTGCCACCCACAGCTCCAACCTGCTAATGAAATTGGCTGACAGCACTACATTGATTGGCCTAACCTCAAATAATAACTTTCAATCGATCAAATGCCTCCCGACAAGGTTCGGTCCAAACATACTTTTCACGCTTCTTCAGGAGATTGGTCAGAGAAAGAGCGATAGCAGCAAAGTTCTTACGAAAATATCCATCCATTCCCAGAAACCTTCTAAGAGCCTTCTTATCAGTCAGAATAGGAACTTGAGAAATTGCCTGGACTTTTGCCCGAACAGGAGCCAACTTGCTTTGACCAACAACATAGCCAAGACAGGTCACAGTGGCATGGCCAAATTCACTCTTAGCTAACTGTAAGGTCGTCCTGAGAAAGCCTGTCAAACGGCTTCTCTGCTGCAGAGATATGCTTTTCCCAAGTGTCACTCCCTGTGGCTAAGTCATCAATATAGGCATCTGTGTGTTCTAACCCTGGAATTACAGAATCAATCATTCTCTGGAATGATCCTGGACCATTTTTCCTTCCAAAAGAGAAAACATTGTGTTCATACAACCCAGAAGGTGTCACAAATGCAGAAATTTCTCTACCTCTGTCCGTCAATGGATCACACCAATACCCTTTCAACAGATCAATCTTTGTAAGAAATTTAGCTTTTCCAGACTTATTGATGCAATCATCCTCCCTAGGGATAGGAGAGGATTCTGTTTTTGTTACTGCATTTACCTTCCCATAATCAGTGCAAAATCTAACACCACCATCAGGTTAAGGCACAATAACGCAGGGTGAGCTCCAATCTGATGCCAAAGGACTAATAATACCATTTTCATCATATATTCAATTCCTTGCTCAGCCAATTTACACTTTTCGACGTTCATGCAATATGGGTGTTGTTTAATCGGTTTGGCTTGACCAATATCTACATCATGTACTGCGACTGTGGTTTGCTTGGGAACATCGTGAAATAAATCTTTAAACATCAGGATTACTTCCTTCAGCTGTTGTTGTTGCTTTGGCTGCAGATGAGCCAACTCGTTAGCAATGTTTTCTGGAACAACCGAGTTCATTAGCCTAACTGGGACCATGTTTGGCTTGTGAAAATTCTCAGACGAGTCGATTGTTTCATTCTCAATATGTTTTGACAACAACACTCACAGACGGTGCCTGCTTGTCAAAATATGGCTTTATTATATTTATGTGTACCACCTGTGTTAGTTTACGTTGGTCGGGTGTTTTAATAGCATTATTCAGATCATTAATTTAAGAGACTATTTCAAGCACCTTATCTCCCATCTGGTATTTTCTTTCTCAAGCCCACTTATCAAACCAACACTTCATTTTGTTTTGAGAGATCTTTAAGTTTTGTCTCACTAAACTACAGACTTGGTGTAATTTATTCTTGAACTTCTAAACAGAGTCTAACAAGTTAACATGTACATCCCCATCAATCCACTGTTCCTTTAACAAGGACAAAGTTCCCCTCACTATAAATTTTTAAAAGGGTTCACCGAATGCAGTTATAGGGCAGAGTGGGGCCACTGGGGTGACCTGATTCGGTTTACCCACAACTTGACAAGTGCGACAGCTTCTGCAAAAGGTCACAACATCTTTCCTCAAATTAGGCCAGTAGAATTATTACATAACTGTTTACAGTTTTATTCACTCCAAAATGTCGACCTAATGGCATACTGTGGGCCAAAGTTAAAATTTCAGCCATATAACTTTAGGAACTACAACTTGGTGAACAATTTCCCATTCCTCACTCGCTGGTATAGCAGGTGGCCTCCACTTCCTCATTGACACTTCATCATGAGATAATACCCTACTGGCACATTCTTAATCTCATCATCTGAGAGGGCTGTTTCTTTTAAAGCTTCAATCTCAGGGTCTCGGTTCTGTTCTGCTATAAACTCCTTCCTAGACAGGGATAAATCTTTCTCATCAGACTTACGACTGAATCCTGTTGAAACAATGAAGACAGAAAAGTCCCTGACAAGTCATCATAACCTGAATCCCGATTTTGGCTATCATGGGTATCAGAATCATGCTGCACAGATTCGTCTGCGTCGGCAGACATTTTAGCCATACTTTGAGTTCCTGCGCAGGAAGGATAAATGTTAAAATCCATCTGTGGGTCGTCAGCGGTTGTCTTAGTTGTCAACAGCGCTGCAGGAACAATTTTAGGTCATTCCCTAACAGCAAACTAACATCTTCCAATGGTAAAATGGAGTATAATCCAATTTTAACAGGTCCCAAAAGCAACCCTGACAGTAAATTTACCTTGTACAATGGCACAGAAACCATGCTACCCCCAAAGCCTTTAATAAGATTTACTTCATCAGTGTTCGTCTCATCACCAAACTTTAGAATGCTGTCTAATATAAGTGACTGAGAATCCCCAGTAACTCGAAGAATTTTTGGTAGTTGGGTTGACCCTTCCTTTACTAATACAAACCCATTTGACATAAAATGATCAAAAGCCTTCTTAATTCAGTCAGAGTTCTCAGTCCATAACTGAGCCTCAACAGAATGTTCAGAACCCTGTGGGTTTATAGGTGCGTCAACAAACTGAACACCGGCATTTGGGACTGGCTTCTTTTCATTTTTCTTATTCAGGATAGAATAATTAGCCATCACATGACCAGCTTTCTTACAATAGTAACAAGCAAGACCAGAATATTTCTCTTTCAACTGCTTCCCTTCATCCTTACTCTTGTCACTCGTCCCAGCTGTAATTTCTGGTTTACCCTGGTGATCTCTGGCACTCTTTTGGAAGCTCTTATTTGGGATAATCTTAACCTTATGAGTAAAAGCAAACTCATCTGCTATTCTATCAGACTCCTGCAAAGTGGCAGTATCCTTTTCATCTAAATATGTCTTTATGTCGTCAGGAGCACACCTTTTGAATTCTTCAATTAAAACTAACTCTTTCAAGCTATTAAAATCATCATATACTTATCATCATCATCATATATGTGCACCAGCGATCAAAACACACAGACTTCTCATAAGCAAATTACGTATGTCCGGTTCACAGATTTCCACAAATTTCAAAACTTTTGCCTGTATGATTCTGGGACCAACTCGTAAGCTTTGAGCACAGCCTGTTTCACTATGTTACAATCAGCTGCTTCATCAACTGTCAAAGCAGAATAGGCTTGCTAAGCCTCCCCCTTTGTAAGAGAACCAACCCTCTTTTGGCCACTTTAAATTCTAAGCAACCTTCTCAAAATGCTGGAAGTATTTATCAACCTCTTTCTGATCAAATGGAGGTACCAATTTAATTTCCTGACTAGCCTCAAACTTATCACCAGAGTCTAACGCTAGACCCCTTTGCTGAAAACACTGTATCTTTTCCAGCTCGAATAGCCTCTGTCTTTCTGCTTCCTCCTTCTGTTTTTCTGCCTCCTCTCTGATTTTCTGCCTCTCTAGCCTCAAATTGCCTCTGCCTTTCCGGAGCCTCCATCTTTAATTTTTCTAACTTGTCCTGGAGCTCAAGCTCACTAGGTTTACTTCCAGGAAACACGTCCAACTCCTCCACTTTAAACACACCCTCAAATACATAATGTTCAGCTATTACCCTCTGCATCTGTTCCCTCCTCATTGTCAATTTCAACATAGCAAGTTTTAACCTTCTAGCAAGACTCAACAACTCAATCCGTCTGCCATCCTCTAATGCCTCAGAGGTTCCCGCTTCCAAACAATAATCAGCATCCGCTGCTGATTTTCTACACACAAATATATCAAAAGGGACTTCCCCAATGAAATCGATAATTAATGACTACGCCCCCATAGCTGTTCATATCCCAGATGCAGGCCCCAATTTTGTTATGAATCGTAAAGCTTTAGAAACGAATCAGCACCAATAGACTACACCTGGAACAACACACACAAAATACTGGTGGAACACAGCAGGCCAGGCAGCATCTATAAGGAGAAGCATAGTCGACGTTTCAGGCCGAGACCCTTCATCAGGACTGCCTGAGACTGCCTGACAAAGGGTCTCGGCCTGAAACGTTGACAGTGCTTCTCCTTATAGATGCTCCCTGGCCTGCTGTGCTCCACCAGCATTTTGTGTGTGTTTGACTTCCAAGCATCTGCAGATTTCCTCGTGGAGACTACACCAGGAGTCTGTTTTTGATCTTAAAACTATCTTTATTAGAATCGACTTATAATATAGTAACTTAAGCAAGATAAACAAAAGTTAACAGTGTTCTGTGTATATATGTGTGTAAATATAAATCCAAAACTATTGAGCTTGGGGGGAACAAGGCTTGGAGTCTTGAGATGGTAAAGTATGAAAGTTCAGTTCAACCACAGAATAGGTGATGAGAGAGATATATGTAATCCAGGGTAAATGTCGAGAGAAGGCAATTATGTCGAATTCCACAGGTTCCATGGTGGTAAAACAAGAGAACAGTCACTGTAGATATTATCTGTCATCCTTCCAAATCCACATAATTATCACCCAAAGTGACTTGTCACAAGGCGTATCGTCTTCAAGTGAATTACCACACCACACCCAGGCAAGGGTTAACACATCGGTGGTCTTCACATGATACCCCAAATCAGATCCACTCCTATGGATCAAACGAGGTGACAACCACACAGACGATGTATGATGAATCGATAATTAACCCATACTTGCGGGCATAGGTAAATTCCAAAC
The DNA here is from genome assembly GCF_030144855.1 of Hypanus sabinus. NCBI lineage: Eukaryota > Metazoa > Chordata > Chondrichthyes > Myliobatiformes > Dasyatidae > Hypanus > Hypanus sabinus. The sequence goes on along the minus strand of NW_026781541.1, from coordinate 199,466 downwards.
AGTGACCCTTGGCACCTATTTCCCTTGTATCGATCTTTCCATTTTTCCTCCTTCATCTCCGTCTGACTCTGAGTGTCTGTGTCCTCAGTTAAAACTAAACAAGCTGTGAGTGATGTAAACAAGCTGCAAGTCAGACTGATTAAACTTCCTAATCTCTCTCTCTTAAAATGACAGTCCACAGCAAACAAAACCTAGGGATTCATAACAACTGACTGGTGTGCCAGTAGTTGGAATGACTGAGTGAATCCTATCCCACATTCTCAGCAGGTAAATGGCTCCTCTCCAGTGTGAACTCGCTGATGTCTCTGTAGTGTGGAAGAGTGAGTGAATCTCTTCCCACATTCTGAGCAGGTGAATGGCCTCTCTCCAGTGTGAACTCGCTGATGTTCCAGCAATCTGGATGAGTTATTGAATCTCTTCCCACAGACTAAGCAGATGAACGGCTTCTCCCCAGTGTGAACTCGCTGATGTACCAGTAATCTGGATGACTCAGTGAATCTCTTCCCACAGACTAAGCAGATGAACGGCTTCTCCCCAGTGTGAACTGACTGGTGTCTCTGCAGGGAGCGTGAGTGACTGAACCTCTTCCCACATTCTGAGCAGGGGAATGGCTTCTCTCCAGTGTGAACTGGCAGATGACTCTGCAGGTGGGATGACTGAGTGAATCTCTTCCCGCATTCTGAACAGGTGAACGGTTTCTGCCCAGTGTGAACTCGCTGATGTCTCAGTTGGCTGGATAAAGCACTGAATCCTTTCCCACATTCTGAGCAGGTGAATGGCTTCTCCCCAGTGTGAACTCGCTGATGTACCAGTAGGTTGGATAACTCACTGAATCCTTTACCACATTCTGAGCATGTGAATGGCTTCTCCCCAGTGTGAACTCGCTGATGATTCTGTAGTTGGGATGACCGAGTGAATCCCTTCGCACAGACTGAGCAGGTGAATGGCTTCTCCCCAGAGTGAACTCGCTGATGTACCAGTAGGTTGGATAACTCACTGAATCCTTTCCCACATTCTGAGCAGGTGAATGGCTTCTCCCCAGTGTGAACTCGCTGATGTACCAGTAGGTTGGATGACCGAGTGAATCTCTTCCCACAGACTGAACAGGTGAACGGCCTCTCCCCAGTGTGAACTCGCTGATGTCTCCGTAGGTTGGATGCCTGAGTGAATCTCTTCCCACAGACTGAGCAGGTGAAGCGCCTCTCTCCAGTGTGAACTCGCTGGGGACTCCGTAGGTTGGATGACTGAGTGAATCTCTTCTCACATTCTGAACAGGTGAACGGCCTCTCCCCAGTGTGAACTCGCTGGGGACTCCGTAGGTTGGATGACTGAGTGAATCCCTTTCCACAGACTGAACAGGTGAATGGCTTCTCCCCAGTGTGAACTCGCTGGTGAGCCATAAGGTCAAATGACTGAGTGAATCTTTTCCCAGAAATTCAGCAGATCACCAGCCTCTACCAGGTGTGGTGTGAACTGACTGGTGTGTCCACAGGTCCAACTGAATCCTTTCTCACACACAGAACAGATGAATGGCCTTGCCCAGTGTGAACTTGCTGATGTACCTTCAATTGTGATAATTGAGTGAATCTATTCCCACTGTCTGAGAAGGTGAACAGCCTTTCTCCTGTGTAAGATGACTGGCTTGCTATTTGGTCAAATGATCAATTGAATCCCTCTCCACAGTCTGAGCAGGAAGGATAGTCGATTGAATCCCTCGCTCCACTTCTTAAATATCCAGACAGAGACAGCAAAACTGGCGTTTTCTGTTTGAGATCCCCGGCGACAAATTCCTTCTCGTTTTTAACCTGTGAAAAGATTTACAAAATCCATCAATGGGTTTAGGACAACATTTCCGATGAGATTACTTGAGTTGCCAAGGTTTGATCTGGTATCACACTGTTACAGTGAGGTTCTACCCAAGTTGGAGAGAGAAATCACCTCCTGACTGGGCAGAGTGCTGGTATCTGGAAGACCATCAAACTCTCCGATGCTCTTCCTGTCTCTATAAGAATGGGGCATTTCTGCCATCTCCAATCTGTGACCTGGCTCAGTTTGACTCTCTCCATTGGTATTATTCCCTGTTCCTGCTGAGCTGTATGGGTGCCTGGCCCCACAGTAACTGAAACAGTCTCACGCAAATTGTCTTTGTGGATGTGCATCTGGGAATTCTTTTATGTATTATTAACTTAAAGTGCTACAGCTTTAACACCATATAAAAAAATTCCTGCTGAGATGACTGGTTGGTCCGCACAGCTGGTAAAAGGGGTTAGAGTGAATTTTTGTAATATTTCAAGTTCTTGTAGAAAAGTACAACACAGAAACAGGTCCTTTGGGCCATCTGGTCTTGTGCTGAACTATTTAAATTGCCCCTCCCACACTCCTACAATCCAGGTACCTACACAAACTTCCTAAATGTTGAAATCGAGCTCGCGTGCACCACTTGTGCTGGCTGCTCATTCCAAACCTAGATGACCATCTGTGTGCAGAAGTTTCCCCTCATGTTCCCCTTAACATTTCACCTTTCACCCTTAACCCCTGGCCACTGGTTGAAGTCCTACCCAATCTCAGTGGAGAAAGCCAGCTTGCATTTACACTATCTATGCCCCTCTACCACAATCAAATTTCACCTCAATCTTCTACATTCCAAAGAATAAAGTCCTGACCTGTTCAATCTTTCCTTATAACCCAAGTCCTCCAAACTTGACAACAGCCTTGTGAATTTTCTCTGAAATCTTTGAATCTCTTTTAAATCTTTCCTGTCAGTAGGTGACCAAAACATCACACAATACTCCAAATTAGGCCTCTTTTACAAGTCAACATAATATCCATCTATTGTCAGGATTTGGTTCACGAAAGCCAATGGGCTAAAATCTTTCTTTCCGTCACTATCGAACTGTGATACCACTTTCAGTGAATTAAGGACTTGTATTCCCAGGTCCCTTTCTTCTACAACACTCCTCTGTGCCCGACCAGTCACTGTGAAAGACCTCCCTTGGTAGGTCAGACCAAAGTGCAACAGCTCACACTTGTCTGCATTAAATTCCATTTTCCATTTCTCAAACCATTTTGCCAGGTGGTCCAGATTGCACTGCAAGCCATGATAGTCTTCCTCGCTGTCCACTACACCACCAGTCTTGGTGGTCATAAATCTGCTAATCCAGTTAACCACACTATCATCCAGATTACTGATATAGATGACAAACCACAACAGATCTAGCACTGATCCCTGTGGCAACCACTAGTCACAGGCCTCCAGTCAGAGAGGCAACCATCTGCTACCACACTCTGGCTTCTGCCAAAGACAGTGTCTCATCCAATTTACTATCTCACCTAGAATGCTGAGTGACTGAACCTTCTTGACCAACCTCCCATATGAGACTGTGTCAAGTGCCTTGCTAACGTCCATGTAGACAACATCCACTGCCTTGTCTTCAACCACTTTCCTGATAACTTCCTCAAGAGACTCTGTAAGACTGGTTAGACATGACCTACCATGCACAAAGCCATGCTGTCTATCCTTAATCAGTCCACATCTATCCAAATACTTATATTTCCGGTTCTTGCACATACGTTCCAGTAACTTTCCCACTATTCACTACTAGTCACCACTCCGTGGGTTTGGAGATTTCCCTTGAATTTCATAGAATCATAGAAATCTATTGCACATTACAGACCCTTTGGCCCACAGTGCTGTGCCGACTATGTAACTTACTCTAGAAACTGCCTGGAGTTTCCCTAGCGCATAGCCCTCTATTTTTCTGAGCTCCATGTAACTATCTAAGAGAGTGTTAAAAGTCCCTGTTGTATCCGCCTCGACAACCGCTGCTGGCAGTGCATTCGACACATCCAACACTCTCTGTGTAAAAAACCTACCCCTGACATCCCCTCCGCATATATTTCCAAGCACCTTAAAACTATGCCGCCTCCTGTTAGCCATGTTAACGCTGGGAAAAAATCCTCTGGCTATCCACACACTCAATGCCCCTCATCATCTTATACACCTAAAAAAGGCTCCAAACATTAGCAAGGAAATTATACATTGCTCGGATTTGTTGGAAGTAAACAAAATTATGAGGTTAAAGATAGGGTAAATGCAAACAGCTTTTTCCACTGAGGTTGGGTGGGACGACAACCAGAGGTCATGGGTAAATGGGGAAGGTGAAAATTTAATGGGAACATGTGGAAAAGCTCTTTGCTGAAATGGTCGTGAGAGTGCAGAATGAGATGTCAGCACTAGTGGAGAATATGAGCTCGATTTCACCATTAAGAGAAGTTTGACAGGTACCTGGATGGTAGGGGTACGGAGGGTGATGATCCCAGTGCAGGTAGTTGCATTAGAGAGCTTAAATGTTTTTGTGGCATTGACTAAATGGGCCAAATAGCCTGTTTCTCCACTGAACTTCTCCATGTTTCTGCGACAGAGAAGCTGGCCAAACTTGTTTGGAAGGGAAAAGGTAGGAGTGACAATGGAGCAGCAATGGCTGGAGTTTCTGGGAGCAATTCGAGAGCTGAGTAATCAATACATCCCAAAGACGTGGAAGCATTGGAATGGCAGCAGGGCACAACCGTGGGTTAAATGAGAATCCAAAACCAACATAAAAGCAGAGGAGAGGGCAAACAAAAGAGCAAAAGACCATTAAGAAGCTTTTAGAATCCAACAGAAGACAACTAAAGGAAAGTCAGATGAGTTCGGGAGTGGAATTATGAAATGGCTGTCATTAATGAGTTTTGGTTGCACCCAACAGTCCGCGGCATTTAGAGGAACAAGTTATCCAGGGCCTCAATATCTCTTGAAAACCAAGATTCCCTGCACTAGTTACCATTCAACTTTTATTTTGTCAGACACATACAAACTCTACACCCTTAAAATTTCACTTCTGAAGAACTCGCACTTACCAAGTACTGCTTTGCTAAAAAACATCCTGTCCCAATTAACACTTGTCAAATCCTTGCAAATATCATAAAAATTGGCCTTTCAATTTAGAATCTCAAGAGAGGTCCAGGCCTCTGCTTTTCTGTATTTACTTGGAATCTCATGATCAGTAGATACAAAGTGTTCCCATACACTAATTTCTGTCACTAGCCCTAGATCACTTCCCAATAGCTTATTGCACACTTCTACATCGGGAATTTTATATACTGATTAAGGTAGATTTGATAAGCTCTACCCCATCTAGTCCTTTTACAGCCTAGGATTCCAGTCAATAAACAGAAAGTTAAAATCATTCACTTTATCAACCTTTGTTTCTTGGCATAGTCCGCAATCTCTCTACAGATTTGTTCCTTGAAATCCCTCAGACTGTTGGGCGCAAGCAAGTCCAAGTAATGGCTACAATATCATAATTTCATGTCCTGAGGTCTGAATGACATCTGTTTGCTGTCAAAAAAACAACCTTGCCCTCAATGTCACTGAAACAAAGGAGCTGGCTGCAGACTACAGGAGAAATGGAGACAGGCTGACCCAGGATCTGGGGTTGAGAGGGTGAACAGCTTTAAGTTCCCTGGCACACACAACACCGAGGATCTCACCGGGTCTGTACATACTGGCTGTGTGGTGAAAAAGGCACAACAGCACCACTTTCACCGCAGGCGGTTCAGGAAGTGTGGGACGGGGCCCCAAATACTAACAACTTTCTACAGGGGCACAATTGAGAGCATCCTGACTGGCTGCATCACTGCCTGGTATGGGTGCTGTACTTCACTCAGTTGCAGGACTCTGCAGAGAGTGGTGCAGACAGCCCAGCGCATATGTAGATGTGAACTTCTCACTATTCAGGACATTGACAAAAACAGGTGTGTAAAAAGGGCCACTGTGTAAAAAGGATCATTGGGGACCAGAGTCACCCCAACCACAAACTGTTCGAGCTGCTACCATCTGGGAAACGGTACAACAGCCTGAAAGCCCGGACCAACAGGCCCAGGGACAGCTTCTTCCACCAGGCCCTCTGATTGATTAATTCATGCTGATACAATTGTACTTTTATTTATCCTGACTGTCCTGTTGTACATACTATTTATTATAAACTATTATAAATTTCACATTGCAACTTTAGACAGAGACGTAACATAAAGATTTCTACAACTCGTGTATGAAGAATGTAAGTAATAAAGTCAATTCGATTCAATTCACCCTCTCCACTATCTGTTCTGTCATTCTGGCTCCAATCCTCCCTGCAACTTTAGTTTAACCACCCACCCCACAGGGGAGCACCAGCAAGCCTTGCCACTAGGATATTCGTCCCTTTCTAGTTCTGTTCCACTAACTAACAAATCCCCTATCACCCCTTTGACTTTCCTCTGCCAGGTAATTCCCCCCAACAGTTTCTAAAGTGTCCACCTGTTGTTGTGTGGGATAGCAACAAGAGTACTCGGCGATGGCTATTTAACCTCATTCCCCTTCCAGACTCTCACCCAGTTTCCTGTGTCCTGCACCCTGGGTACAACTCACCTCCCTGCTCGTCATACCTATCACACCCTCTGACGCTTGGATGATGCGGAATTCATCCACTTCCAGCTCCAACTCCTTAAAGTGCAGCTGGATATACACCTTCTACGTGAGTGCGTCAGGGACACTGGAGGTCTCCCCGCCTTCCCACCAATGTCCCCTCTAATTTGTAGTGACCAGTGTGTGCAAAAACCTTGTACTGTACAATTTTTACCCACTGACAACAACATGTACAAACTGAATTTTACATAGAGAGATATTCATTTCAACAGCGAACAAGTCACTGTCAGTAAGATCTTTAATCTCCTCTGGTTGAGTCTTGATTGAGTTCATCTGCACTCTCACACAACCTATGTAACAGGTTAATGAAGGATTTACTCGCCACAGCTTTTGCAAACCACCTATTTGTGATTTCCTTGCTAAATGATGCTTTCAACTTCAGATTTCCAAATATCACTCCACTAGAAAATTCTCCAGCAACTCTTGCATCACCACAACACACACAGTATTGTACATAAATATTTCCCCTGAAGTCTCACCCAGGTGACTGACAGTGGTGAACAGCGATGGTAATGCCAAGGAATACTGCCTTTAAGGACAGTAGTCCGTCTCCCTGGAGTCTGGCACATTTCTGATGTGAAAGCTACTTGTTGCCCAGGGCAAAGGTGTTTGATATCATTACGTAGCCAGACAGAATTGGTGGAAGCGTGTTCTCACTGGTAGAAAAATGCAGACCGAGTGGAGGTAGAACAAGCAACAGACACAAAATGCCGGAGGAACTCAGCAGGCCAGGCAGTATCTATGGAAAAGAGTACTAATGCTGAATTCCTCCAGCAATTTGTGTGTGTAGCTTGGATTTCCAGCATCTGCAGATTTCCTCTTTGTGATTGGAGGTAGATCAAAGATGATTTTCTCAACTGGTGATGTAAAAGATTTTAGAGCCATAGAATAGAACACGACAGCACAGTACAGGCCCTTCAGCCCTCCATGTTGTGCCAACCCATATAAACCTTAAAAAAAAGAACTAAACCCACACTACCCCGTAACCCTCCATTTTTCTTTCATCCATGTGCCTGTCCAAGAGGCTGTTAAATACCCCTAATGTTTTAGCCTCCACCATCACCCCTGGCAAGTCATTCCAGTCACTCACAACACTCTGTGTAAAAAAAAACTTACCCCTGATGTCTCCCCTAAACTTCCCTCCCTTAATTTTATACATATGCCCTCTGGTGTTTGCTGTTGGTGCCCTGGGAAACGGGTACTGACTATCCACCCTGTCTATGCCTCTCGTAATCTTTTAGCCCTCTATCAAGTTCTAGACCTTTCATATTATTTCACATTTCATAAAGATTGAAACAGAATAGGCTGAAACACACTGTTCAAAAGTGCTGGCGTTCAATCCACTTGGTGCATTGACTCATTTCATTTTTTGGGTTTATGTTTGTCAGAAACACATCCAACAGATTTCCCATCAGAAGTGCAGGTAAATTCTGGACCTGATTTCAAATGAACCACTGAGCACTCTGAAAAAAAGGTGCGGCAGAGGCCGATTTCTCCCCTGTGCTTTTATTTTTCGTGTGAACTATGTAACATTGATGGTGATTAATGATCATTACTTTCAGGCGACAGCCCTCCAAACATGTGACGAACCACAGTAAAACTTAGTGAACCTGCCATGGTTGGGTCTTGGGTGTCGGACCAGCAGATTTTCTGTATTATTAGATGTTCTCATATTAATATATCATACCTCACTTCCAAATCACTGTTTTTAGACATCACATTACAGAATGATGTGTTCCACATAACCTCCAAGTTTAAAAGACGCTCAGAAAATAAGGTCAAAGTAAGTTTCAAAGTCATCTGGGAAACAGAAACGTGCAAGTTTAAAGGGAGCAGAGATACCTGACTGACCTGCATGAGGTGTTGAGCTACCTAAAATGCATTCTTGAACGTATAGTGTAGATTTAAAGCATTAATTGGATTTAAATTATTTCATTAAATTAACATTATCTTGGATCTCTTAATCCTAATTCACAAGTTTAACGTAGGATTAACCCTTCTGCATTTGGATAATTACAATCTTTGTTCTTTTCTTTTGAAAAATGCAGTCACATGATAACACTATTCAAACTTCAGACCAAAAGTCTTTTTTTTCCCCACTTCTATTTTTTCCCAGGAAAAAAATACTATAAACTTTTTGCTATTTAAAATTGGTAACATTTGTCAATTCATGCTGTTGTTTAAAATTAAATTGCTTAACTCCCTGAAGCAAACTTGTAAGTTCACTAGCTAATAAAGAATTGAACAAAGAGGATTGTATATTTTACGCACAAAGCAGCATAATGTCAATGCTCCTATATCATAAATTGGGAGACGAATGTACACATCCCAACCTTATTAGGTATTTGTACTCAATTTTTCCCACAGATGGTGAACTGCTAATCTTGGCTGGTTCATCAGGCATAGCATGGAGTAGATTTGAAGGGAGGTGGGGTGGTTTGTGTATTTGCGGCAGTGCTGGGAGGAAAAATCAGCATGAATGATGAATGTCTTTAATGTCCCTTCCTATAAAATACTCTTCAAATGTTTCACACTTATTTGACCTTGAGCTTTTTTTTTCAAACATTAATACACTTTAGTCAGGATTACTTAGAATTTCAACATCTCTTTTCCAGCGAAAATAATAAGTGGGAAGGGGTATAATTTAAAGATCCTATATATTCAGTTTAATCTACCCCATTCTAATGAGATGTTTATTCAGTTATTCATGCTATTGACAAGGCTCCGAATAAACCAAATGAGGACCAATAGGTGTGATCCATTCTTACAACCAGTTCAATGGCATAATTTTAAACTCACTTCTCCAAGTTTTCACATTTAGGAGCAGAATCACAAGAAGAGGTGGCAAATGACCAGGGAAAGCTTCACACAGAATCACAGAACAATTTTATAAAATTATTGTTGGCATGAAAGGAGATCATCAACCAGAACTATCCTCTCAATTCCAATCCTTTTCTCTTGCCCTGCATCACTCAAAAATTCCCTCTCATTTCCTTTCCAATTCTATTTGAAAGTACCATCTTAGTCTTTGACAGTACTGTCCTGTGGATATCCAGTAACTGTGCTCTGGAAGTCCAATCCACAGTAGAATCTTTGCTAATCTACAATGCTAGCACTGCACCTCACCATACTTTATGTCCGGTAATTTAACCAAGATTCCGGTTTTCTAATCACAGAAAAGACTAGGTACTAATTTAAAACAAAGGCTAAGGTTTAAACTTTCATCTTATGCTGATGATCATCTAATGTTATACTGCTTTTCCATATGTATATATATATATAAGATAGATAGATAAATAGATAGATAGATAGATAAATAAATAAATAAATAAGGAATGACAGATAAGGTTGTGGTCTAAGGTAGAAGGAGTCAATTTTAGAAAATCTAGCACATCTATTTTTCAACATAGTCCACTCCTACATTTACACACTTAGTCCAGCGGTCGTGTAACATACGAATCTTGGACCTCCAGAGAGTGTCCACAGACGGGTGATTGATAAGTTTTGTTCCCTTTCTCCGAGTTCCTAATCCTTGCATTTAGATAGCTGGAGCTCAGCTCTGTCTGAGAGATCCATCGGTTCCCATTCCCTCATCAGCCGGGAGCTCCCCGGGGTCCGTGTACGGATTGTGGGGCTGAGAGAGAGGGAAGAGGGCAGGACTGTCCCGGGGTTGCTGCCCACGGTGTCCGAAATTCAGAGGAATTATCCCGAAGTCGGTGTTTAAGATAAAAACACGGAGAATCGCTCTTACCTGCAACCGACATTTTCAAGGCCTCGTGTGCTGCGCGCATGCGTGATACTCGGGGACGTTGTCAGCCTGACGCCTGCGCAGTTCATCAGTGCTTCAGTGCCTGATAAAAATTATTCGCGCACGGCCTTAAGGGTAATAACGGTGCCATTAACCAGTTCTTGAAGCACCGGTTCAATGTCCATATCTCATTTTTTTTCGGGTATATAGAAAAAATCTGAAGCTTTTTTAACGCAGGAAGCGGCTCACATAAACAATATAATATCAACATGTATTTAATGCCAAGGTAAAATGTGGATATAAAACACAAGAGATTCTGCAGTGGCTGAACATACAGAGACGCATGCACACAAAATGCTGGAGGAGCTCTGCAGTTCAGGTAGCAACTAAGCAGCAGAGTCCACAGTCTAGGCATGCTGAAGAGGATCGGTCTAAAAGTTGTTTATTTATTCCTTTCCACAATTGCTGCCTAATCTTTTGATTTCCACCAGTATTTTGCAGAAACTAACAATCTTTTTTTTCCGGTCAACCAGTTTCCAAATTTTTCTGATCTTCCTTTTGTAGCCATATCCTGCTGGTCTGATTCCGCCTCCTCCTCGTAAACTCTAGACCCCATCTCTCTCTGGAGCCCCAAAGCCTGACTCAGGCTGGCAACTCTTTGGTTTCTGACTCTGCACCATCGAAGATTCACTCGCTGGTCTGCTGTCAGACTTCAGAGGTGCATTGTGTTACGAGACCGCAGATTCGTTTACTGTGAGTGTCGCTTTAAGTGCTTGACTGAGGCGGGTCTGTGACGTCACACAGGCGCTACAGCAGAGACAGAGAGACAGAGAGGGAGGAGAGGGAGGGGAGAGAGAGAGATAGAGGGAGAGGAAGAGAGGAAGAGTGAGAGACTTCAGCTCGTCACTGCTATGCCCAAAAGATTGGGTTGATCATCGGCACGCAGTGCACAACGGATGTGTGACTGTCACTTCGTATAATCCATATGTGTGGATTTCCCTTACCCGGAATCGGGGTGTTCTGTGGTAACCACCCGAAGAAGATATTCTTGTGACTGTCACCTGGTGATATTTCTAAGTGGATTTCTGAACTAATCGACGGATAAGATCTTCGGCGACTGTTATTTCGTTCACCCAGCGTGGAATGTGTGTGGAATTCTTCGTAATTGCCTTCTCTCTACATCTTCGTGTGGATTTACAAATCTCTCCTCTCACTCGCTTGTTCCGGAGATTACTGAACTTTTCCACTTTACCATCTTAAGAGTTTAAGCATTGTTTCCCAAGTTTGATAGTTTGGAATACGTACAACACCGTTAATTGCTGTTTATTTCGTTCAATCTTTTAGATTTGGAGTAGATACTAATGAAGAGAGTGGTTTTAACATCGAAACCAGACTCCGTTAGTGATCTATTGCTGCTGGTACGTAAAAATTGCAACAACCCAGATGTCTGAGTCACAGTCCTTTAAAATTGGTGAAAATGACACAAAACATTGAAAAGAGCGGAGAAGAAGGAGTTTAACCAACTTCGTCCAGAGCCCTGAACAACGTCACAACCACAGTGAGCTCATCGTCTTGTTCAGCCCGGAGAAAATCATGCAGGAAATTCATGCAGGTGTATAAGATGATGAGAGGCATTGGTCGTGTGGATAGCCAGAGGCTTTTTCCCAGGGCAGAAACGGCTAACAAGAGGGGGAATAGGTTTAAGCTGCTTGGAAGTAGGTACAGAGGAGATGTCAGAGCTAAGGTTTTAAAGCAAAGAGTGGTGTTTGTGTGGAATGCATTGCCAGCGATGGTGGCAGAAGCGAATACAACAGAGTATTTTAAGAGTCTCTTAGATAGGTACACGGAGCTTAGGAAAATAGGTGGCTATGCGGTAGGGTAATTTTAAAGCAGTTTCTAGTGTAAGTTACATGGTCGGCGCAACATTGTGGGCCAAAGCGTCTGTAATGTGTTGTAGATTTCTATGATTCTCTGAAATTCAAGAGAAATCTCCTATTCCACGGAGCGGTGACTAGTTGTAACCTGTAACAGGGAGAGTGAGAGGGGGAACGGCAGGGGTAGATTTTAATATACTGATATGGAACAGAAACATGGGCAGGGACCAGATGGACAGAGTGGCCACTCTAGTGTACATTGTGAGTGTGTTAGAGACGATAAGAACCTGAGACACGGGATTTGATACAAACTGATTTATCTTTCACAGATCCACAATATTAAACACCAGACTAGTTTAAGTCTAACATCAGCAGAACCGACTCCTCCAATGCTCAGTGACCAGGGTTCAGTCCTGGGTGCGATGAGCAGCCGCAAGAACTGCAGAATCTGACAGTAACAGTCCCTCATGAACCTGCAGCTGCCTTCAGTCACCGTGATGGTTAAACATTTAACACGGAGCTGATTTGAACTTCCTCCCTGATGTGAAGTTGCTGGTGTTGCAGCAGCTGGGATGATTGAGTAAAACTCTTTGCTCACTCCGGACAGAAATGTGGCCTCTATTTATTGTGAACTCACCGGAGCATCACAAGGTGGGTTAACTGAATGAGTCTCTTCGCACACACGGAGCAGGTGATCGGCCGCTTCCCAGAGTGAAGCTGTTGGTGTATCTGTGATGGCCGACTGAATCCCTTCCAAAATGAGATCCAGGGAATGATATCTCACTGCTCTGAACGTCATGGCGATGTATCCAATCAGATCACGGACATGGACACGTGCTCGGGTTCTCCTTATCGCGAGTGGGGCGCTGCCTTCTCCAGCATCTCCGCCTCCACATTCAAGGATCGGCGACATTCAAGCGCTGGTGAACTGACAGATACAGCGGAACTAACGAGCTGTTGTGTTTGTGAGTCCCAGCATGAAAGTCGTTCAGAGAGAAAAATCAAACTCCCACCCCAACCCTAGCTTAAAAAAAGAACGGCATCCCGATCATCAATCTACAAACCCCACTCCTCTGGACAAAAGGGAACAATAACATCGAGCCCCCCCCCCCCAAAGGAAACAACCCTACCCCGCACAGCAGCGGAGGAGCCGGTGTCACCCGGGTAGCTGAAATCTGGAACTCACTGCCCGAGGTGGTGGTGGAGGCAGGTCCCTTCACAACATTTACGAAGAGGATGAGCATTGAAACTGCCGAGATACAGTCGGCTGTGAACCAAGTGCTGATGAATGGGACCCGTGTGGACAGTGAGTGGATGGTCAGAACAGGTATGGCCGGCCAAAGGCCTGTTTCCGTGCTGTGTGATCCGCCACTCCGCACATGCTAAATTAACGATGGTGGCACCGCAGGGCACTGATTTCAAAACTCCACTCCCCTCTCCAAACTGAAATAAACCAGACTGCACCCCTTTCTCACCTCTGGGAATATCTGTTTCTGTCAAAGTTGCATAGAGATTGGTCGCTTCTGCTAAACAACTGGCAACTGATGAAGTTCCTGTGTCTTCTTGCATTAATGTTGCTTCCTTACAGCAAAACTAACCCTCTCACTGTGTCAGAATCAGTGATTAAATCAGACCCCAAACACTGTGCTTTCATCCCTGCACGTTATAACTGGAACCATCTCACTGAGGGTCTGATGGAGACATAGGATCACATCTCCTCTGCTTCTGACGTTTCAAATACCCTCAGAATGGTTTTCTGATTCAGTCTGAAGGTTATGGTACATTCAGCTCGTCATCAGACCTGAAAAATCATGTCTTCCCGCAGCTGGTTCCTCCTGTTGGTGTGTCCTCTTTCGTCCACCTCCAGGGAAGCTGCATCTCCACACAGACTCCTCACTTGAGAATACACACAGTGTTTTCTGTTGACTAATACACTGTGTGTGGACCCCGCTGGCAATTCTGGTGTTGTGACCCGAATCGAGACAAACACCACGCTGCCCACTCCACCAACAACACGGCACAGCCGGACACATAACAGGGGACTTTACATCCCACAACACTGGATTCAGTGATGAAACCCGTCATTAATGTTGTTGTCCCACCGAAAAGTCCATTAAGGTGCTTTTGAATGCCAGCGCTCGCCCACTGGTGACGTCAGACACAGTTCCCACGCGCCTGACGTCACACATGGGCTCCCCACACCGGGATCTGCCCTCACGTGCGCGGTGTCTTACGTCACCCACGCGCTGCTGTGCTCGAGCTTTATCGGTTTAACGGCTGGGCTAATAATCACGTGACCATCCCCTCCCCCACCGCTGTCAACAGAGGATTCAGGAGCTACGCTATTCCTATTGGTGCTAAGCGATGTCAGTCACTGGTTACAACCAATCGCGGAGGCGGACAAGCCGAGTGGGCGTTACCCCGCTCAAGCGCCGACCGCCTCCTCAGAGCGGAGAAAACCTCAAAGTAAATGTCCGCTTTCCGATTTATTTCCATTTCCCTCCGAGGGAAGTTGGGGCGTTTGTGAAGCGTCTCCTGCGGCCGGAGTCTGATGTATCGCTGAGAGGTAGGAGGAGACCGCTCGGCCAGTCGGTTTGATGCCTGTTCCCCGGGGAGGGAGGATTTTATTGACGGGATGAAGATGGTGAGAGAGGGGGCGGACAGGATGTTTGTCCCGGTGGGGACAGGAGGGGCTCAACTGTGGAAATGTCTGAGCCCACGATGGTGCCGAGCAGAGGGATTCACCACATTGAAGGCAAACACCGGCAGACTGTTGCACTGCAAGCGGGGCCAATGGTCCGGGCAGAGTGACAATTATTTGGGCTTTGTCGAGATTGTACCCGGAATATGGTGTAAAATCCCGCTCCCCATACTAACACGGGTTATACAGACCAAAGAACAAACTGCCGGAGGAGCTCAGTGGGTCGGGCAGCATCTGTGGAGGGAAATGGACCGTCAACATTTCGGGCCGAGATCCTCCCTCTGGACTGAGTGTGGACGGGAAATAGTCAGAGAAAAGAGGTGAGGGGTGGGGATGGGGCAAGAGCCGGGAAGTGAGAGGTGGATCCAGGTGAGGGGGAGGTGGGAAGGCGGAAATAGTGACAGGGGTGGGTGGTGAGTGGTTGGGGCAACACGGGGCTGAAGAATATGGAAATTCCATAGAGGATTAACAAAGAGGTTAGAGAATATTTGTTATAGAGAGTGCAATGAAGATTCAACTGACTGATCCCTGGAGTGGTGGGGTCATCATATGAAGAAAGATCAAATGTGATAACCCTTTCATTTAGAGAATCGAGGACGGAGAGGTGAACATTGAAATGCACAACTTCGTTACCGGTTGAACTAGGGATCCCAGTCTCTGAAACAGGGGTGGGCTGCCCGGGACTGAGATGAGGGGAATTGTTTCCATTCCGAGGGTGGTGAATGTCTCGTTATGATGAGTTTATTTAATATTTTACCAAAAGAGCCACACAGCCCTACTACCAGCTCGATATTTCAAGAAACATATAAGTATCTGGGAAACGAGAGGACCTGCAGATGCTAGAAATGGAGAGAACTACACATAAAGTGCTGGAGGAGCTCAGCATGTCAAGCAGCATCTGTGGATGGGAATCAACATTCCTGGCCAAGACTCTTCTTTATGACTCGTTACCCACGTATCTGGAATATCAACAAGCAAAGACAATAGAAAGTAGTGTAAAATCCATAAAACCTTTGACAAAATTTAGTTCATGGCTTCAAAAAAACCTGCCAAACAGAGCTCAATAGGTAACAAATACAACAAAGGCAATAAACACTTGCATCAATACCGAGATTGACTTTTTTAATGAAAATATCTTGGTCCCATTTCAATCAGTAAAATTTACAAAGACAAATAAGACCTGAGTAGACAACTTTAGAAAAGTCTATTTACACGAAGTCCCACTTAGATTAACGACTACCTTGGACAGAAGGAGGAACAGGAATAACACACATGAAAAAAAAAATCACACAACAGTCAGATAAAACCTAAATATATATTTTCATCAAAAATATTCAGCACTCCATGTGTGTATATGCAATCATGATAAGAAATACAGACCAGAAAGCTTTAATGAGAGGCCAACTCAGAACAATAAGTCATCACTCTGGAAGAAAACATTAACCAGTGGAATGAGTATGACCCTCCATGGGAGACATCCCAATGATCTGAGCAGACTGGATGGTGTGAAGGAAGCATCGAGCACCTGACTGAGAGTTGGAGATCCCTTCCCAGAATCAGCGGGGTTCCTTGCAGAAATGCAGGACAAGGTGTTTAAGAAAAAGAAAAAAATCTGAAATACATGGAATTCAAGCAAACAAGACACTAAATGCAGAAAATGCCAAGAGACACCAGACACAATCCAACACATTCCAGGATCCTGCAGCAGTTTAACTCAGTCTGATTACTTATGCAGGTACAATCAAGTGGCAAATGTCATTCACCAAAATCTTGCTTTAAAATACAAATGGATGAATGACCACGGTAACTTCATTAAGGCACCATAAATTCAAGCCTGATTCAGTTAAGGACATAATCTCACAATTTATATGATAATCAATACATTATTAGAGATAGGATCATCTCAAATAACCATTCAGATATAATATTACAGGATAAACAAGCAAGAATAACTCCCTCAATAGGTATAACCATTCTCAACACACACATGTGCCTCGACCAATGGGGCCTCTCACCACAGGCATTGTTCATCAGTCAGACAACAAAATTATTTTGTCTGCCAATTAACGTCCAAGTGTTGCTACTCTGTCATTCGTTGCCATGCCCCACTGTTGATTCCTTTCTCCTCATCATACGTTCTTACCAGAACCATCGTCCAGAGTCCCAAACTCTGCCCTGTGCAGACCAGCCTCTGGTTTCTGACCCTGCTCCTTTGAACATCCTATTTATGGTTTCCCATTCCAATTTAAGTCTTTAGAGGACAGTGGTGTTTTCAACAACCCTTTAGAAGCAGGGAAAATGAGTCATAATGTGGAAATAAGTTGTGATTAAGGAGGTTAACGAACAATGTCATTCTTCATCAGCCCAGAGATTAGAACTGCAGTCATCTCGACTTCTTCAGTCTGCAGAGAATTCAAGGGAAACAACAGGGGAGGATTTAAATGGACTGATGTGGAACAGATTCACTGGCCGGGTTCAGCAGGCCTGAGTACACCAGTTGTGTTATAAATTCACTAAGCACCAAAGACAGAGTTTATAATAGAACTGGTTTATTTGTCACAGATGCAGAATATTAAACTCCAGCCCCATTAAAGGTGAATGTGCAGCAGAAGAAACACCTCCCATGCCCAGTGACCAGGGTGCAGAACTGGGTGTGGTGAGCAGCAGCAATAATTGCAGAGTTCAGCACCAATAGTCGCTCTCGAAATTGCATTCAGCAACGGTGAAGGACAAATATCCAGCATGCAGCTCATTGAAACTATCTCCCCAATTTGAACCTGGTATTGTGTCACAAGTGTAACACACTGTAAGGTTTCACTGCTGATGTAACAGCCTCTCTGTAATGTTTCACTGCTGAGGTAATGGTTTCTCTGCAGCAGCAATGTTTAGGTTACGACTAGAGATAACAGGGTTTTGGAGTGTGGGACTATCCAATGAGAGAAATGTTCTTTCTTGTGAGTCTGGAAGAGAGATTTTCATGGCCTTTTGCTGGGGAGAGATGAGAAGACATGAATGGAGAGACTGGGCCCTTTTTCTTTTTTTTTTGTTTTCTTTACTAACCCTCTGGTCAAAGTAAGAATTATAAATCTTAATAGTTTAATCACATATTATGTACAATTTGTTACTTCAGGTGTCACACAGACGCAAACCTATAAAACTACCAGCAACAATTAAACACACTTGGAGTCTAGTTTTGCAGTTAACAAACAAAATTTTATTGGTAACTACTAATAATAGTGAACTTAAACCAGATAATCCAAGGGTTAGCAATGTTATGCATATATAGGTGTGAATACAGGTTTCCCCCGGTATCTAAAGCGAGAGTGTTCCTATGAAACCGTTTGTAAGCCGAAATGTCATGAAGTGAAGAAGCAATTACCATTAATCTAAATGGGAAAAGATTTTGGATGTTCCCAGACCCAAAGAAAACCCACCAAATCATACCAAATAGCACATAAAACCTAAAATAACACTAACCTATAGTAAAAGTAGGAATGATAAAGTAGAAATATTGTATGTACGGTGTAGTTTCACTGAAAATCGGGAAGATAGTGAACTGAAATTGATTTGGAGAGAAAAAAAATCGGCACGTGCACGCATGCGTACACAACTGCCGCACAAGGCTTCACGGTCACGGTAGTCTTTCTCGGGGTAAACTCACGTATAAAGCAGTCATCATCTTTATCATAAAAGTGAAAATCCTCTTTGGTTAGCAAAAACAGGTACTAACGAAGGTCTTTCATAACAGTGAGCTGTTGTAAAGCGAACGTCCGAAAAACGGGAGTCACCTGTATATAAAATCCAAAACCAAGGTGGTAAACGACATTGTCTTACGATGATGTGGTAGATTCAATTTAGTTCACAAGATGGGGGGGGGGGGGGGATAATAGACTTCTCTGTAAGAAGTCGCTTGCTTGTTCTGTGTTGGTAAAGGATCATTCTGACCTTGCTTAACCACACAGAACATAAACATTAGCTGGTCACCATAGCAACCCAGCACTTCTGCAGAAATCCAACAGCGTGTCCAAGGTCAGTCTCGGTTCTCTTTGCACTTTAAAGAGACAGTCCACAGAGAGTATGAACCACAAGGGCAGATTACACAGGGGACACATTGCTCAGTATCCACCCAAACGAGATTCTTCAGTTTGGCCAGACTGGGGGCTATAACCCCCTCTGTTAAGCTGCCAGCACAACTGGAACCTACATAACATTAGATGACTGAGTGAATCGCTTCCTACATTCACAGCAGGTGAACGGCCTCTCCCCAGTGTGAACTCAATGATGCACACTGGTTGTTTTGGCTGAGAGAATTTCTTCCCAAAGTCCAAGCAGATTGGTCTCTACCCAGTGTGAAGGCGCTGGTGTGCCTTTAGGATGGATGACTGAGTGAATCCCTTCCCACATTCTGAGCAAGTGAACGGCTTCTCCCCAGTGTGAACTCGCCGATGTACCAGTAAGGTGGATGACTTAGTGAATCCCTTCCCACATTCTGAGCAGGTGAAAGGCCACTCCCCAGTGTGAACTTGCTGGTGTGCCAGTAGTTGGGATGACCGAGTGAATCCCTTCCCACACTCTGAGCAATTGAACGGCCTCTCCCCAGTGTGAACTTGCTGATGTACCTTCAGTTGGGATGACGAAGTGAAACCCTTCCCACAGTCTGAGCAGGTGAATGGTCTCTCACCGGTGTGAACTCGCTGATGTATCTTCAGTTGGGATAATGAAGGGAATCCCTTCCCACAGTCTGAGCAGGTGATTGGCCACTTTCCGGTATGAACTCGCTGATGTATCTTCAGATGGGATAACGAAGCAAATCCCTTCCCGCAGTCCGAGCAGGTGATTGCCCACTCTCCGGTGTGAACTCCCTGGTGTGCCTTCAGTTGAGATAACTGAGAGTATCCTTTCCCACAGTCCGAGCAGGTGAATGGCCTCTCCCCAGTGTGAACTCGCTGATGTACCTTCAGATGGGATGATGAAATGAATCCCTTCCCACAGTCTGAGCAGGTGAACGGCCTCTCTCCAGTGTGAACTCGCTGATGTACCTTCAGATGAGATGACGAAGTGAAACCCTTCCCACAGTCTGAGCAGGTGAACGGCCTCTCTCCAGTGTGAACTCGCTGATGTATCTTCAGATGGGATGACGAAGCGAATCCTATCCCGCAGTCCGAGCAGGTGATTGGCCACTCTCCAGTGTGAACTCGCTGATGTACCTGAAGTTGAGGTAACTCGGTGAATCCCTTCCCGCAGTCTGAGCAGGTGAACGGCCACTCTCCGGTGTGAACTGACCGGTGTTTCAGTAACTTATATGACGAAATGAATCCCATCCCGCAGTCCAAGCAGGTGAATGGCCTCTCCCCAGTGTGAACTTGCTGATGTTCCTTCAGTTGAGATGACTGAGCGAATCCCTTCCCACAGTCCAAGCAGGTGAATGGCCTCTCCCCAGTGTGAACTTGCTGATGTTCCTTCAGTTGAGATGTCTGAGCGAATCCCTTCCCACAGTCTGAGCAGGTGAATGGCCTCTCCCCAGTGTGAACTGACTAGTGTCTCAGTAACTTATATGTGGAAGTGAATCCTTTCCCACAGTCTGAGCAGGTGAACGGCCTCTCCCCGGTGTGAACTCGCTGGTGAGCCATTAGGACAGATGACCGAGTCAATCCTTCTCCACAGATTCCTCAGATGACCAGCCTCTGCCCAGTGTGAACTGACTGGTGTGTCCACAGGTGGGAAGACCGATTGAATCCCTTCTCACTCACAGAACAGGTGAATGGCCTTGCCCAGTGGGAACTTGCTGATGTACCTTCAGTTGAGATGACCAAGTGAATCCATTCCCACTGTCTGAGCAGGAGAATGGGCTCCCCCCATGTAAACTAACGGGCGTGCCAGTTGGTCAGATGATCGAGTGAATCCCTTCTCACAATCTGAGCAGGAAGGATGATCGAGTGAATCTCTTGCTCCACTTCTTAAATATCTGGACAGAGACAGCAAAACTAGCGTGTTGTGTTCGAGATTCCCGTAGGCAAATTCCTTGTCATTTTTAACCTGTAAAAAGATTTACAAAATCCATCAATGGGTGTAGGACAACATTTCAGATGAGATTCCTTGAGTTGTCAAGGTGTGAGCTGGCATCACACTGTTTCAGTGAAGTTTAACCCAAGTTGGAGAGAGAAATCACCTTTAACTGGGCACAGTGCTGATATCTGGAATGACCATCAATTCCCTGATGCTCTTCCTGTCTCTATAAGAATGGGGCATTTCTGCCATCTCCAATCTGTGACCTGGCTCAGTCTGACTCTCTCCATTGGTATTATTCCCTGTTCCCACTGAGCTGCATGGGTGCCTGGCCCCACAGTAACTGAAACAATCTCACACAAGTAGCCTGCAATCCGTTCCATGCACCCACAACTCTCAGTGTAAATAAAGTTACCCCTGACATCCCCTCCGTATCAACTTTCAAGCACCTTAAAACTATACCCCCTCACGTTAGCCATTTCAGCCCTGGGGAAAAAGCCTCTAGCTATCCACACGATCAGTGTCCCTCATCATCCTATACATCTGAAAAAGGCTCTAAACATAAACAAAGATATTATACATTTCTTTGAGGATTTGTTGGGAATAGACAACATTATGACAGTATAGATAGGGTACAGGTAAGCAGCTTTTTCCACTGAGGGTGGGTGCGATGACAACCATAGGTCATGGGTAAGCTGGGAAGTGAAAATTTAATAGGAACATTTGGAAAAGCTCTTTACTGAAATGGTCGTGAGAGCGTGCAGTGAGATGCCAGCACAAGTGGTGAATATGAGTTCAGTTTCACCATTTAAAAGAAGTTTGGATGGGAGCCTGGATGGTAGGGGTTCGGTGGGCGATGGTCCCGCTGCAGTTAGTTGCATTAGACAGTTTAAATGTTTGTTCGGCATTGAATGGATTGGGCAAATAGCCTGTTTCCATACTGAACTTCTCCATGTTTCTGTGACAGAGAAGCTGGCTAAACTTGCTTGGAAGGGAAAGATAGGAGTGACAACGGAGCAACAATGGCTGGAGTTTCTGGGAGCAATTCAGGAGCTGAGTGATCGATACATCCCAAAGAAGTGGAAGCTTTGTAAAGCTTTGAAATGAGAAGCCAAAGCCAACATAAAAGCCAAAGAGAGGGCAAACAAAAGAGCAAAAACTATTGGAAGCTTTTAGAAACCAACAGAAGACGACTAAAAATAAGTCCGATGAGCTCGGGGGTGGAATTATGATACTGTTGTCATTAATGAGTCTTGGTAGCACCCAACAGTCTGAGGCATTTAGAGGAACAAAATATCGGGGGCCTCAATATCTCTTGAAAACCAAGGCTCCCTGCACCAGTTACCTTTCAGCATACGAACTCTACACTCCCAAAAATGTCTCTTCTGAAGGCCTCCCGCTTACCAAGTACTCCTTTGCCAGAAAACGGCCTATCCCAAACCACACTTGTCAGGTCCTTTTGACACCATCAAAACTGACCTTTTATCCCCTCTGTTCTGTTCCCCTAACTAACGAATCCCCTATCACCCGTTTGACTTTCCTCTGCCAGGTAATCCCTCCATCCCCAACAGTTTCTAAAGCGGCCCACCTGGCTGTTGTGTGGGATGGCAACAAGAGTACTCTGCGATGGCTATTTAACTTCATTTCCCTTCATGTCTCTCACCTAGTTTCCTGTCTCCTGCACCTTGGGTGTAACTCACCTCTCTTCATGTCATATCTATCACCCCCTCCAACTGCTGGATGATCCAAAATTCATCCATTTTCAGCTCCAACTCCTCAAAGTGCAGCTGGGTGCACATCTTGTAGGTGAGGGTGTCTGGGACACTGGAGTTCTCCACACCAATGTCCCCTCTAATTTGTAATGACCAGTGTGCACAGAAATCTTGTACTGTGCATTCTTTTACCCAGTGACGACATGTGCACTGCGAATTTTATATAGAGAGGTATTCATTTTAACAGCCAGCAAATCACTGTCTGTAAGAACTGTGATCTCCTCTGGGCTCGATCCAGTTCATCTGCCCTCTCACACCATGTCACAGGCCTGTAAAGGGTAATGAAGGATTTTCTCTCCAGTGCTTTTGCACTTTGTCCATAAGTGGTTTGCTTGCTAAATTATGCTTTAAAAAGTCAGATTTCCAAATATCACTCCAATTCTTCCCTCTTGTAAACTCTCCAACAACTTTTGCATCACCAAAATGCACACAGGTATCACCAGTTTCTGTATTGTACATAAATATTTCCCCTGAACCCTCCCCCAATGACTGACGGTGGTGAACTCAGTGAATGAAATCCCAATGAATATGAAGGGAAGGGCAGTAGTCTGTCTCACTGGAGTCTGGCACATTTGTGAGGTGAAAGCTACTTGTTGCCCAGGGCAAAGGTGTTTGATATCATTATCTTCCAGAGAGAATGGTACAAAACATGTCGTCACGGGTTGAAAAGTCCAGAACAAAAGGAGGTGGAACAAGCAACACACACAAAATGCTGGAGGAACTCAGCAGGCCGGGCAGCATCTACGGAAAAGAGTACTAATGCTGAGTTCCTCCGGCATTTTGTGTGTGTTGCTTGGATTTCCAGCATCTGTAGATTTTCTCTTGTCAGTGATCGGAGGTAGAACAAAGGCGAATTTCTCAACTGGTGATATAAAAGATTTTGTTCCCTTTCTCCGAGTTCCTGATCCTTGCATTTAGATAGCTGGAGCTCAGCTCTGTCTGAGAGATCCATCAGTTCCCATTCCCTCATCAGCCGGGAGCTCCCCGGGGCCCGTGTACGGATCGTGAGGCTGAGAGAGAGGGAAGAGAGCAGGACTGTCCCGGGATTGCGGACTGTGATGTCCGGATTTCACAGGAATCGTTCTGAAGTTGGTGTTTCAGAGAAAAACACGGAGAATCACTCTTACCTCCATCCGACATTTTCAAGCCTTCAGTGTACTATGCGCATGCGTGACACTCGGGGACGTCCTCAGCCTGACGCCTGCGCATTTCATCGGTGCCTCAACGACGGCGAAATTTTTAACTCATGGCCCTATGGGTAATCACGGTGCCATTAAAGATTTGTGCAGTTACCGGTTCAAGGTCTATACCTTATTTTTTTCGAGTGTATCGAAAAATCTGCAGCTGTTTTAACGCAGAAAGCGGCTCCCATAAGCAATATACTCAATATCAACGCGTATCTAATGCCAAAGTACAATGCAGTTATAAAACACAGGAGATTCTGCAGTTGCTTGGAATACAGAGACGCACACACACAAAATGCTGGAGGAACTCTGCAGTTCAAGCAGCAACTAAGCAGCGGAGTACACAGGCTAGGCATGCTGAAGGGGCTCGGTGTAAACGTTGTCTTTTTATTCCTCTTCACATTTGCTGTCTGTTGATTTCCACCAGTATTTTGCAGAAATTAACCACCTTTTTTTTCGATCAACCAGTTTCCAAATGCTTCTAATCTTTCTTTTGTAGCCACATCCAGCTGGTCTGATTCCTCCTCCTCGTAAACTCTGGACCCCATCTCTCTTTGCAGCCCCAAAGCCTGACTCAATCTGGCAGCTCTCTGGTTTTTGACTCTGCACCATCGAAGATTCACTCGCTGGTCTGCTGTCAGACTTCAGAGGTGCATTGTGTTACGAGACCGCAGGTTCGTTTACTGTGAGTGTCACGTTGAGTGCCTGAGTGAGGCGGGTCAGTGACGTGAAACACATAGGGGGAGGTTGGGAGAGGGGAAGGGGTAGAGGAGGGAGGGGGAGGAAGAGGAGAGATGGGGAGGAAAGGGGGGAGGGAATGTCAAAACCACAGTGAGCTCATCGTCTTACTGGAGAAAATCATGCGGGTGTAAAAGATGATGAGAGGCATTGGTCGTGTGGATAGCCAGAGGCTTTTTCCCAGGCTGAAACGGCTAACACGAGGGGGAATAGGTTTAAACTGCTTGGAAGTAGGTACAGAGGAGATATCAGAGCTAAGGTTTTTTTTTAAGCAAACAGTGGTGTGTGTGTGTGTGTGTGGAATGCACTGTCAGCAATGGTGGTAGAGGCGGATACAATAGGGTCTTTTAAGAGACTCTGAGATAGGTACATGGAGCTTAGGAAAATAGATTTCTATGATTCTGTGAAATTCAACGGAAATCTCCTATTCCACGGAGTGGTGACTAGTTGCAACCTGACACCTCAGGGAGTGTGAGAGGGGCACGGCAGGGGTAGATTTTGATATCCGGATATGGAACAGAAACATGGGCAGGAACCAGATGGGCCGACTGGACTTTGTAGCGTCCATAGTGAGTGCAGTGGAGACAGTAAGTACCTGAAACACGGGATTTGATACAAAACTGATTTATCTTTCACAGATCCACAATATTAAACACCAGTCTAGTTTAAGGCTAACATCAGCCTTACAGACTCCTCCAATGCTCAATGACCGGGGTTCAGTCCTGGGTGCGATGAGCAGCCGCAAAAACTGCAGAATTTGACAGTAACAGTCCCTCGTGAACCTGCAGCTGCCTTCAGTTACTGTGATGGTTAAACATTTAACACAGATATGATTTGAACTTCCTCCCTGATGTAGGAGGGTTCATACCGAAGATGTAGGGGAGAAGGAAAACAAAAAGATAATAAAGTTGTGTGCACCGTTAGGGATAAGCAGAGAGGAAGAGGTGGAGAGTTTCTTTAAATGCATTTATTTTAATGCTAGGAGCATTGCAAGAAAGGTGGATGAGGTTAGAGCAAGGATTGATACCTGGAAATATGATGTTGTAGCTATTAGTGAAACATGTTTGCAGAAGGGGTGTGATTGGCAACTAAATATTCCTAGATTTCGTTGCTTCAGGTGTGATAGAATCGGAGGGGCAAGAGGGGAAGGCGTTGCATTGCTTGTCCAAGAAAATATCAGGGCGGTGTTTTCACTGGATAGATTAGAGGGCTCGTCCAGGGGGACTATTTGGGTGGAATTAAGGAATGGGAAAGGTGTAGTAACACTTAAAGGGGTGTATTATAGACCACCTAATGGGGAGCGAGAATTGGATGAGCAAATTTGTAAGGAGATAGTAGTTATTTGTAGTAAGCACAAGGTTGTGATTGTGGCAGATTTTAATTTTCCACACATAGACTGGGAAGCCCATTCTGTAAAACGGCTGCATGGTTTTGAGTTTGTAAAATGTGTGCAGGATAGTTGTTTGCAGCAATACATAGAGATACCAACTAGAGAAGTGGCAGTGTTGGATCTCCTGCTGGGAATGAGATAGCTCAGGTGACGGAGGTATGTGTTGGGGACCACATAGTGTCCAGTGATTTTGTTCCAAAATAATTATGGAGGAGGATAGGACTGGAACCAGGGTTGAGATTTTTGATAGGAGAAAGGCTAACTTTCAGGAGATGCAAAAAGATTTAGGAGTGGATTGGGACAATTTGTTAATGGGAAGGATATAATAGAGAAATGGAGGTCATTTAAAGGTGAATTTTTGAGGGTACAGAATCTTTATGTTCCTATTAGGTTGAAAGGAAAGGTTAAAAGTTCGAGAGGGCCAAGGTTTTCAAGGGATATTGGAAACTTGGTTTGGAAAATGAGAGAGATCTATAATAAATATAGGCAGCATGGAGCAATTGTGGTGCTCGGGGAATATAAAGAATAAAAAGAATCTAATATAAAGAATGTAAAAATGTAAAAATAAATTAGAAAAGCTAAAAGAGGATATGAGGCTGCTTTGGCAAGTAAGGTGAAAATGAATCCAGAGGGTTTCTACAGTTAAGTTAATAGCAAAAGGATAATGAGGGATAAAATTGGTCCCTTAGAGAATCAGACTCGACAGCTATGTGTGTAGCCAAAAGGAGTGGGGGAGGTTTTGAAAATTTTATTTTCATCAGTATTCACTTAGGAGAATTATATTGAATTGTGTAAGGTAAGGGAAACAAGTAGGGTAGTTATGGAAACTAAGATGATTAACGAAGAGGAAGTACTAAAGCTTTTAAAGAATATAAAAGTGGACAAGTCTCCGGTCCTGATAGGATATTTCCTAGAACCTTGAGGGAAGTTAGTGTAGAAATAGCAGGGACTCTGACAAAAATATTCCTAATGTCATTTGAAAGGGGGATGGTGCCAGAGAATTGGCGTATTGTTGTTCTATTGTTTAAAAAGGTATCTCAGAGTAAACCTAGCAATGATGGGCCTGTAAGTTTGACATCAGTGGTGGGTAAATTAATGGAAAATATTCTTAGATATGGTATATATAATTATCTGATTAGACAGGGTCTGTTTAGGAACAGTCAACATGGATTTGTGTGTGGAAGGTCATGTTTGATAAAACATATTGAACTTTTTGAAGTGGTTACTAGGAAAGTTGACAAGGATAAAGCAGTGGATGTTGTCTGTATGGACTTCAGTAAGGCCTTTGACATGATTCCACATGGAAGGTTAGTTAGGAAGGTTCAATCGTTAGGTATTAATTTTGAAGTAGTAAAATGGATTTATCAGTGGCTAGATGGGAGAGTAATGGTGGATAACTGTTTGTCCGGTTAGAGGCCGGTGACTAGTGGTGTGTCTCTGGGATCTGTACTGGGTCTAATGTTGTTTGTTATATACATTAATGATCTGGATGATGGGGCGGTAAATTGGATTAGAAAGTATGCAGATGATACTAAGATAGGTGGCGTTGTGGATAATGAAGCAGGTTTTTAAAGCTTGCAGAGAGAATTAAGCCAGTTAGAAGAGTGGACAGAAAGATGTCAGATGGAGGTTAATGCTGATGTGTGAGGTGCAACATTTTGGTAGGTCTAATCAAAATAGGACATACATAGTAAACAGTAAGACATTGAAGAATGCAGTAGAACAGAGTGATCTGTGGGGCATAGATAATAGAATGATGGTGAATAGTCCCCTGAAGGTGAAATCTCATGTGGATAGGGTTGTGAAGAAAGATTTTGGTATGCTGGCCTTTATAAATCAGAGCATTGAGTATAGCAGTTGGGATGTAATGTTAAAAATATACAAGGCATTGTTCAAGCCGAATTCAGAGTACTGTGTACAGTTCTGTTCACCGAATTATAGGAAAGGTGTCAATATAATAGAGTACAGAGAAAATTTACCAGAATGTTACGTGGGTTGCAGCACCTAAGTTACAGAGAAAGGTTGAACAAGTTAGGTCTTTATTCTTTGAAGCATAGAAGTTTGAGTGGGGACTTGATAGAGGTATTTAAAAATATGACGGAGATAGATGAAGTTGATGCGGATAGACTTTTTCCATTGAGAGTCGGGGAGATTCAAACAAGAGGACATGATTTGAGAGTTAGGGGGCAAAAGTTTAGAGGTAACACAAGTGGGAACTTCTTTACTTAGAGAGTGGTAGCTGTGTGGAGGAGCTTCCAGTAGAAGTGGTAGAAGCAGGTTCGATATTTTTTAAAAAATGGATAGGTACATGGACGGGAAAGGAATGGAGGGTTATGGGCTGAGTGCAGGTCGGTGGGATTAGGTGAGAGTAAGCTTTCAGCACGGACTAGAAGGGCCGAGATGGCCTGTTTCCGTGCTGTAATTATTATATGGTTATATAATAACCATCCAGAAATTATATTACAGGATGAACAAGCAGGACTAACTCCCTCAATAGATATAACCATTCCCAACACCCACATCTCCCTCGACCAATGGAGCACCTCACAACAGGTATTGTTTCTGTCATCAGTCAGACAACCCAATTATTTTCTGTCAATCAGCTTCAAAATGTTCCTATTTTGTTATTTGTTTCCACTTCCTGCTGCTGATTCCCTTCTCATAATACGTTCTTACCCCAACCATCTTCCAGAGCCACAAACTCTACCCTGTGCAGACCTGCCTCTGGCTTCTGACCATGATTCTTTGAACATCCAACTGATGGTTTCCGATTCTAATTCCAGTCTTTAAACGACACTGGTGTTTTCAACTATCCTTTGTTAGTAGGAAAAATGACTCATAAAATGGAAATGAGTCGTGATTATTGAGGTTAACTACCAATGTCATTCTTCCTCATCCAGAGATCTGAGGGGCGAAGAACATCTCAGACAGAACTGCAGTCAGCTCAACTTCTTCAGTCCACAGAGAATTCAAGGGAAACCTCTTCACCCACAGAGTGGTGACTATTTGGAACCCATCACCACAGGGAGAGTGAGAGGTGAATAACAGGGGATGATTTAAAAGGACTATCGTGGAATTGAATCTCAGCAAAGTCCAGGCGGCCTGAGTTGACTCTCTACTGTGCACTATGTGTGTTATAATTTCACTAAGTACCAGAGACAGAGTTTAAAATAGAACTGATTTATTTGTCACAGATGCAAAATATTAAACTCCAGTCCTATTAAAGGTAAATGTGCAGCAGAAGAAACTCCTCCCATGCCCATTGACCAGGGTGCAGAACTGGGTGTGGTGAGCAGCAGCAATGATTGCAGAGTTCAGCACCGACAGTCAGTCTCGAAATTGCATTCAGCAACGGTGATGGACACACATCCAGTGAACGGTCTCTCCAGTGAGAACTCAATGATGCACATTTGGTTGATTTGACTGAGAGAATCTCTTCCCAAAGTCCGAGCAGGTGTCTAGAGTCTCCCCGGTGTGAACTGAGTAGTGTGCTCGCAGGTGGGATGACTGAGTGAATCCTTTTCCATTGTCTGAGCAGGTGAATGGCCTCTCCCCAGTGTGAACTCGCTGATGTACCTTAAGTTGAGATGACAAAGTGAATCTTTTCCCACATTCTGAGCAGGTGAACGGCCTCTCACCAGTGTGTACTAACTGATGTCTCAGTAGGTGAGATGACAACGCAAATCCCTTCCCACAGTCTAAGCAGGTGAACGGCTTCTCCCCAGTGTGAACTCGCTGATGTGCTCGCAGGTGGGATGACTGAGTGAATCCTTTCCCACAGTCTGAGCAGGTGAACGGCCTCTCCCCAGTGTGAACTCGCTGATGTGCTTGTAGTTGGGATGACTGAGTGAATCCTTTCCCACAGTCTGAGCAGGTGAACGGCCTCTCCCCAGTGTGAACTTGCTGATGAATCTCCAGTTGAGATGACGAAGTGAATCTTTTCCCACAGTCTGAGCAGGTGAACGGCCTCTCCCCCATGTGAACTCGCTGATGTACCTTAAGTTTATATGATGAAGTGAATCCTTTCCCACAGTCTGAGCAGATGAATGGCCTCTCCCCAGTGTGAACTCGCTGATGTGCTTGTAGTTGGGATGACTGAGTGAATCCTTTCCCACAGTCTGAGCAGGTGAACGGCCTCTCACCAGTGTGTACTAACTGATGTCTCAGTAGGTGAGATGACAACGCAAATCCCTTCCCACAGTCTAAGCAGGAGAATGGCTTCTCCCCAGTGTGAACTCGCTGATGCACCTTAAGTTTATATGACGAAGTGAATCCTTTCCCACAGTCTGAGCAGGTGAACGGCCTCTCCCCAGTGTGAACTGACCGGTGTGCTTGTAGGGTAGCAAACTGTGTGAATGCCTTCCCACAGTCTAAGCAGGTGAATGGCCTCTCCCCAGTGTGAACTCGCTGATGTGCTTCTAGGTGGGATGACTGAGTGAATCCTTTTCCACAGTCCGAGCAGGTGAACGGCCTCTCACCAGTGTGAACTCGCTGATGTACCTTAAGTTGAGATGACAAAGTGAATCTTTTCCCACATTCTGAGCAGGTGAATGGCCTCTCACCAGTGTGAACTAACTGATGTCTCAGTAGGTGAGATGACAACGCGAATCCCTTCCCACACTCTGAGCAGTTGAACGACCTCTCCCCAGTGTGAACTCGCTGATGTGCTTGAAGGTGGGATGACTGAGTGAATCCTTTTCCACAGTCTGAGCAGGTGAATGGCCTCTCCCCAGTGTGAACTCGCTGATGTACCTTAAGTTGAGATGACGAAGTGAATCTTTTCCCACAGTCAGAGCAGGTGAATGGCCTCTCACCCGTGTGAACTCGCTGATGTAGCTTAAGATTAGATGACAAAGTGAATCCTTTCCCACAGTCAGAGCAGGTGAATGGCCTCTCACCCGTGTGAACTGACTGATGACTCAGTAGGTGAGCTGACAACATGAATCCCTTCCCACAGTCTGAGCAGGTGAATGGCCACACCCCGGTGTGAACTCGCTGGTGAGCCATTAGAGTGGATGACTGAGCAGATAAATGGATTCCCCCCGTGTAAATTGACAGCATGTCAGTCGGTCAGATGATCGATGAATCTCTCCCACAGTCTGAATAGGAATAATGATCGAGTGAATCACTCCCCACAGCCTGAGTAGGAATGATGATCGAGTAAATCCCTTGTTCCACTTCTTAAATATCTGGACATAGACAACAAAACAGCGTGTTGTGTTTGACCTCCCCGTAGATAATTTCCTTGTTGTTTTTAACCTGAAAAAGATTTATAGTACATCAATGGGTGAAGGACAATATGTCAGACGAGATTACTTGAGGTGTCAAGGTGTGATCTGGCATCACACTGTTACAGTGAGGTTCAACCCAAGTTGGAGAGAGAAGTCATCTTCCAGCTGGGCACAGTGCAGGTATCTGGAACGACCATCAAATTCTCTGATGATCTTCCTGTGTCTATAAGAATCGGGCATTTCTGCCGTCACCAGTCTGTGACCTGGCTCAGTTTGACTCTCTCCATTGGTATTATTCTCTGTTTCCACTGAGCTGCAAAAGTGCCTGTCCGCAAAGTAACTGAACACTCTCACACAAATACCCTTTGTTGACGTGCAGCTGGGATTTTCTTTTATCTATTGTCAATGTGAAGTGCCACAGTTTTGAAGCCATGTAAACGTTTCCTGCCCAGATGAATGGTTGGTCCGCACAGCTGTTAAAAGGAATTAAAAGAATAATCATATTATTTCAGGTTCTTGTCACAGTCATAGAAAAGCACAACACAGAATCAGGCCCTTTGGCCCATCTAGTTTGTGTTGAACTATTTAAACTGTCTGCTCCTGTACCCCTGCCATCCAGGTGCCTATACAACCCTCTTAGAAGTTGAAACTGACCTCGCATGGTCCAGCTGGGTTTTCTGCTCATTCCACACCCGGATGACCGTCAGTGGAAGAAGTTTCCCCTCATGTTTCCCTTAACATTTCACCTTTCACCCTTAACCCATGGCCTCTGGTTGTAGTCCCACCCAATCTCAGTGGAAAAAGCCAGCTTGCATTTTCCCCATCTATAACCCTCATGATTTTGGTACGTCTCTGTCAAATCTCCCCTCAATCTTCTACATTCCAAGGAATTCCAATTTTGGGGGATATTAACTTGCCAGTGGATTGGGAAAATCAGGTCAGCACTGGATCTCAAGAGAGAGAATTTGTAGAATGTCTCTGAGACTGATTTTTAGAACAGCTTATTGTTGAGCCCACTCGGGGATCAGCTGTACTGGATTGGGTATTGCGTGATGAAACAGAGGTAATTAGAGAGATGGAAGTGAAGGAACCCTTAGGAGGCAGTGATCACAACATGACTGAGTTCCTGTGAAATTTGAGAAAGAGAAGCTGAAATCCGATGTGTCGCTATTTCAGTGGAGTAAAGGAAATTACAGTGGCATGAGAGAGGAACTGGCCAAGGTTGACTGGAAAGGGACACTAGCAGGAAGGACGGCAGAGCAGCAGTGGCTGGAGTTATGTGAGAAGTGAGGAAGGTGCAGGACAGATATATTCCAAAGAAGAAGAAATTTTCGAATGGAAAAAGGATGCAACCGTGGCTGACAAGAGAAGTCAAAGCCAAAGTTAAAGTAAAGCAGAGGGCATAGAAGGAAGCAAAAATTAGTGGGAAGACAGGGGATTGGGAAGTTTTTAAAAGCTTACAGAAGGAAACTAAGAAGGTCATTTAGAGGGAAAAGATGAACTATGAAAGGAAGCGAGCAAATAATATCAAAGATGATACTAAAAGCTTTCTCAAGTATATAAAGAGTAAAAGGCTTTGTGAATAGATATAGGACTGATAAAAAATGATGCTGGCAAATTGTAATGGGATATAAGGAGATGGCGGAGGAACTAAACGAGTATTATGCATCAGTCTTCACTGAGGAAGACATCAGAAATATACCGGACATTCAAGGGTGTCAGGGAAGAGAAATGTGCGCAGTCACAATTACGACAGAGGAAGTACTCAGGAAGCTGAATAGTCTAAGGGTAGATAAATCTCCTGGACCAGATGGAATGCACCCTCGTGTTTTGTAGGAGGTAGCAGTGGAGATTGCGGAGGCATTAGCAATGATCTTTCAAAAGTCGATAGACTCTGGCATGGTTCCGGAGGACTTGAAGACTGCAAATGTCACACTGCTGCTTAAGAAAGGGGCAAGGGAGAAAAAGGAAATTATAGACCTGTTATCTTGACAGCGGTGGTTCGGAAGTTGTTGGAGTCGATTGTCAAGGATGAGGTTACGGAGTACCTGGAGGCATATGACAAGATAGGCTGAACTCAGCATGGTTTCCTTAAAGGAAAATCCTGCCTGACAAACCTAGTGTAATTTTTTGAGGGAATCACAAGTAGGCTAGACAAGGGAGATGCAGTGGATGTTGTGTATTTGGATTTTCAGAAGGCCTTTGACAAGGTGCCCCACGAGGCTGCTAAACAAGATAAGAGTCCATGGAATTACGGGAAAATTACATATGTGGATAGAGCGTTGGTTGATTGGCGGGAAACAGAATGTGGAAATAAAGGCATCCCCATTGAGTCCTGACGAAGGGTCTCGGCCCAAATCGTGGACAGTGCTTCTCCTTATAGATGCTGCTTGGCCTGCTGTGTTCCACCAGCATTTTGTGTGTGTTGTTTTATAAAGGCATCCCATGCTGGTTGGCTGCCGGTTACCAGTGGTGTTCCACAGGGGTCCGTTTCTTTTTACGTTGTGTATCAACGATTTGGATTATGGAATAGATGGCTTTGTGGCTAAGTTTGCTGATGATACAAAGATAGGTGGAGGGGCTCGTAGTACTGAGGAAACAGAGAGTCTGCAGAGAGGCTTGGATAGATTGGGGGAATGGGCAAAGAAGTGGCAATTGAATTACATTGTCAGAAAGTGTATGGTCATGCACTTTGGTAGAAGAAATAAATGGGCAGACTATTATTTAAATGGGGAGAAAATTCAGAGTTCTGAGATGCAACAGCACTTGGGAGTCCTTGTGAAGGATATCCTTAAGATTAACCTCCACACTGAGTTGGTGGTGAAAAAGGCAAATGCAATGTTGGCATTCATTTCTAGAGGAATATAGAGTATAGGAGCAGGGATGTGATGTTGAGGCTCTATAAGGCACTGGTAAGATGTCACTTGTGTGCAGTTTTGGGCTCCTTATTTAAGAAAGGATGTGCTGACATTGGAGAGGGTTCAGAGAAGATCCACTGGAATGATTCCAGGAATGAGAGGGTTAACATATGAGGAACGTTTGACCACTCTTGGACTGTTTAGAAGAATGCGGGGGGACATCACAGAAATATTTTGAATGTTGAAAGACATGGACAGAGTGGATGTGGCAAAGTTGTTTCCCATGGTGGGGGAGTCCAGTACGAGAGGACATGACTTGAGGATTGCAGGGCGCCCATGCAGTACGGAGATGCGAAAACATTTTTTCAGCCAGAGGGTGGTGAATCTGTGGAATTTGTTGCCACCAGCGGCAGTGCAGGCCAAGTCATTGGGTGTATTTAAGGCAGAGATTGATAGGCATCTGAGTAGTCAGGGCATCAAAGGTTATGCTGAGAAGGCGGGGGAATGGGACTCAAGGGGAGATTGGATCAGCTCATGTTGAAATGGAGGAGCAGACTCGATGGACTGAATGGTCGACTGCTGCTCCTTTGTCTTATGGTGATTCCTGTGTCTGCACCCTGGAAGCCTCAAGAAACGATAATGATCATGAATCAGGCCCCAGATAGAAAAGAAAATCCAGCACAGTTTGCTCAGTGTGTCCAGAGTACTACACAAATGTTTAATGCGACTCTGTAAGATTTATTCGGTCTCTGCTGCATGATTCTGTCAGCTGATGAGGGGCGGAAATGGAAGGCAGAATTGAGATACCAAACCTATCAGGAGTTACAGGCAGAAAACCATAATGAGAATGAACAGACAGACCAGATCATTCAAGCATTGGAAAGGGCTCTCCAGCAAACTGTAGCATCACTAAAGTACCTGGATGCAAACATAACCCTGGGGAAATCAGGACCAGACTATTGGGAGTGATTTGTGGCCTGCTACGGCACTTTCACAGGAGACCAAACATTTAATGATGGGAATCTGTCCCCCCTGTTCAATGCCCTACTGCTCCAATGCTTACCAACTAAGTTAGCCAACAGGATTAAAACAAATAATATGGACTGGCCTGACAATGACTGAAATAGAATGCGACGAGCTTTGACATATTATTGGGACCCGGCTTTTGAATCCCGATCAACCCCAAAGGGAACTAATATTTAAAATGAACATGTTCAGCAGGAAGGATGCGAGCGGGCTACATCTGGGGATCAGAAATGGGATCAAAAACCTACCAAGGGGAAAAATGGGGACAACAACCCGTTTAGAAATGGACAAGCAAGGATGCCTCCTACTCTGAGTATCATCCCTCAGGAAGAGCCCAGTGTAATATTGACAGGTGCTGGAATTTCAATTCCGTTTATGATTGATATGGGGCAACCACAACCAGTCTCGATCAGGAAATAGGATCGGAAAAGGGATTCCAGCTATCAGACGCTACAATCACTGTCTGGGTTCGAAGGCACGGAACGTACGTATTCACATACCCAGCCACAGCAGGTGGAATTCCAGGGGAAGCAGTGTGAGGTTTCATTTACTGTCACCACCAGACGGGGGTGTAATCTCGTAGCGAGAGACTTGCTCTGTCTGTTGGACGTCGAGATTCTATGCACGGACAAGGATATCATGCTGTTACTGCGAACAACTGATAGCTTCCTCTGACCACCCAGTGGTGGGCACTTTATCTGGACTCCACCACATTTGAACCCCTTCTGCCAGGGGCCAGCTCTCATGTGACTCTGTGTTATGACCCTACGTGGTGCTCAACTGAGGAAAACTAATATTTTGCACCCCTCGAGGGACAGAAATTCCCAGTCATGGTGATTGGAGAGGATAAAGGAAGAGACGGCATTGCATTTCTGGCCAAAGTTCCAAATTTCTTTTGGCGACAGACAGGACTGGTGGTTCCCCATACCACCTTCAGGGTTTGCCCTGTGTTCAAGCCAAAGAGCCGAGGGCTCCTTGCCCACACCCTGACGAAACAGCCTCCAGCACTGACGGAGACTGTCAAAATTGGTCCTCTTGAAGATCAGAGTGGTCACCTATGAATGGAACCAAAAGAAATTGGGGGGATCTTAAATGTATTTTTTTGCTCCTGTATTTACTAAGGAAATTGGCATGAAGTCAATGGAAGTAAGGCAAACAAGAATTAAGGTCATGGAATCTATACAGAAAGAAGAAGAGGAGGTGCTTGCTATCTAGAGGCAAGTCAGAGTAGATAAATCTCTTGGACCTGACAGGGTATTCCCTCGGACTTTGAAGGAGACTAGTGTTGAAATTGCAGGGGCCCTGGCAGGTATATTTAAATGTTGTTATCTGCGGGTGAGGTGCTAGAGAATTCAAGGATAGCTCATGTTGTTCTGTTGGGTAAAAAAGACTCAAAAAGTAATTCAGGAAATTATAGGGTAACTTTGACGTCGGTCATGGGTAAATTATTGGAAGGGGTGCTAAGCGATAGGATCTACAAGTATTTAGATAGAAAGGGACTTATTAGGGTGAGTCAACATGGCTTTGCGTATGGTAGGGCATGATTAACAAGAGTGTTTCAAGGAGGTTACAGGAAAATGGATGAAGGCAAGGCAGTGGATGTTGTCTGTATGGACTTCAGTAAGGCCTTTGACAAGGTCCTGCATGGGAGGTTATTTAGGAAGATTCAGTTGCTAGGTATACATGGAGAGGTAGTAAACTGGATTAGAAATTGGCTCAATGGAAGAAGCCAGAGAGTGGTAGTGGAGGATTGCTTCTCTGAGTGGAGGCCTGTGACTAGTGGTGTGCCACAGGGATCAGTGCTGGGTCCATTGTTATTTGTCAATGATCTGGATAATAATTTGGTAAATTGGATCAGCAAATTTGCTGATGATACATAAATTGGAGGTGTAGTAGACAGTGAGGAAGGTTTTCAAAGCTTGCAGAGGGATCTGGACCAGCTAGAAAAATGGGCTGAAACATGGCAGAAGGAGTTTAATACAGGCAAGTGTGAGGTATTGCACTTTGGAAGGAAAAATTAAGGTAGAACATACAAGGTAAATGGTAGGGCACTGAGGAGTGCAGTAGAACAGATGGATCTTTGAATACAGATACAAAATTCCCTAAAAGTGGCGTCATGGGTAGATAGGGTAGTAAAGAAAGCTTTTGGTACATTGGCCTTCATAAATCAAAGTTTTGAGTATACGAGTTGGAATGTTATGGTAAGGCGGTATAAGGCATTGGTGAGGGTGAATTTGGAGTATTGTGTGCAGTTTTAGTCACTTAATTACAGGAAGGATATTAATAAGGTTGAAAGAGTGCAGAGAAGGTTTACAAGGATGTTGCCGGGAGTTGAGGACATGAGTTACAGAGAAAGGATCAATAGTTTTGGACTTCATTCCTTGGAGAGTAGAAGAATGAGCAGGGACTTGATAGAGGTATATAAAATTATGATGGGTATAGATGGAGTGAAAGCAAACAGGCTTTTTCCACTGAGGCGAGGGGAGAAAAAGAACAGAAGACATGGGTTAAGGGTGAAGGGCGAAACATTTAAAGGGAATATTGGGGGGGGGGCTTCTTCACAACTGGGTCTGATAGAAGCATAACTGGTTCTTCTGGGCACATTCTGTCTCACTCCCAACTATTTCCTACCTTCCTTTGTGCAGGTATGTAATGTCTAAAGGACCAGTGTTTGAGTAAATGAGACACACCAAACTTTCTCCTGACTGAATCACTGGAATCTCCGAGTCAGATGGGTTCTCTCCAGTCGGTGCTCTCAATCCTCGGGCTGGTTCACTTGTTGCTGTTCCCTCGACTTCAGTCGTGGTTTTTCTTCCAATAAATCTCTCACTGCAGGTCTAACTTTAACGTGAAAGATAATGAAGCACGTTCACAATGAAAAGGAGGACCAAACATTTCTGCTTAATGTTACTAGAAACAAAACTCACTGAAATTTAAACATTGAAGGCAAATATAATGATCTCAGTGAACAATCTTTTATTGTCCCTCACATGACACAGACAACATGGGATAAGAAGGAGCCATCATTCAGTCATGGTAAGACATAAGACACAGGAAGAGAATTAGGTGATTCGATCCATATGGTCTGCCCACCATTCAGCCACGGCTGATTTTCATTCCAACACCATATTCCTGTCTTCCTCCTGTTAGCCTGAAGGTACTTAGCAATCATGAATATATTAATTTCTGTCATAAATACCAGAAACACTCAGCAGGTAAGGAATAGCTTACAATACAATTCAATTAATAACACTTCATCAGAATGACTTCAAATATTTTCAGTTTTTAGTGTAGATCTCCAGCACAGCTGCCTGATTTCCACTGTGTGACAGTGAGGCGGGGGGGGGGGGGGGTGCGGGGGAATTTCCAAACACAGTTTGAACACCAAACTCAGGGTCTATATCCTGTTGTAAACACGGAACAGCTCATTTACTCACAGCCTCTCCCTCTGAGGATGGAAGTGGGAATCATCCTCTCCTCAGACTGGCAGTCATAGCTTCCAAAGGAACTCCAGAAACAAACATCTGAACCAAGACCAGAAATACTCACTCAACACCTCACAAGCCCAAGCAGCTCGATCCCCAGGTCCATTTTACCTGGATGAAAAACTATGATATCCCAGGATCCAACCTCACAGAGTCACACAGCTTAATCTGCCACTCACCGACCCTGAGAGTCTCACACATTGTCCTCCCATCTCTCACTGGGTAGTGCAATCTGGGATTTCCATACAACCAATGTCCAGCTGCTCGAAGAAGGACATCCATCCAGCCTCATCTGTAGAAGCTCAAACCAAAGTCAAAGCCAAAACACCAACAGTTCCATTTGCCTGGAATGCTGATCACAGGACTAGAGCCCAAGCACCAACTCTCCCAGTACTCTTTGCTGCCAGTAAAATGCTGCAGTGTGTCAGCCCGTCACTGTTCATAAACTAGCACCTCCACACCAATGCACAACAGAACTGGGACCTGATGACCCTCCGGCATTCCAGCTAACAATAACTGATTCTGGAAATGATCAGCGAGGCCAAAGGGACAAAAGAACATTTCACGATGAAGACAAGGGTTGGAAGAAAGTTTGTTGATATATAATATTGAGGAGGTGGGATACAAGGCGGACTGAGGATGACCCAGATGGTTGATGTATATCACTGAAGTGGGGTTGGGGTTGTGAGGAGACTGGACAGAGGTTGAACAAGATGAGCAGATGGAACCAGGTGGGAGAAGGGATCAAGGACGATCACTGATGGTCCTCCAGCAACACATAGGTACTGAATGAATAGTACATACT
Organism: Hypanus sabinus; assembly: GCF_030144855.1. NCBI lineage: Eukaryota > Metazoa > Chordata > Chondrichthyes > Myliobatiformes > Dasyatidae > Hypanus > Hypanus sabinus. Next base: position 160,143 of record NW_026781541.1, on the reverse strand, counting down.
ATTGTACAAAAGATTCTAAAATGACAGAATTAGCAAAAATAACAAGAACTTTGCCAGATATATTTTGACCCGCACCAGATTTTTATCAACACACCATAGAAAGTTTCCCATCCGGACACTTCACGCTTTGCATGGTAACTGCTCCATCCGTGACTGCGAGGAACGGCAGAGACCTTTGGATACAGATCAGCACATCACAGAAACCATTCTCCCCCGAGACTTCCCAGCCCCTCGGTAAAGCAGGCAGTGAAATCAAAGATCCCCACAACCTGGGTCGTTCTGCTTCCTCACCCACCCCAGTCCGGGAGAAGACACAACAGCCATAAAGCTCCAGGACAAATGTGAGGAGCCTCAGGAAGCGAGACGAGTTCGGGCAAGTTGGAGGACGAGTGACCGCCCATCTGGAGATTGTGAACATGCACAAAGAGATCGTTACATCTGTGGTTAAATGGGAGGGGCAAATGGGATCACGTGACCGGTGAGGTCTAACATCCCAGGCACAGTCTCCAGCTTCCCAGCATTCTGTGGAAATAAACAAACTTGCCCCTCACATCTCCTCTCAGCTTAAATGTGTCAGACATTTCAACCCTCAGGAAAAACATACCCTCTGTCCACTCTGTATTCCTCTTGTAATATTATAAACGTCCATCCAGTCTCACCCCAGCCTGTGCCACTCTGGAGAAAAAAACACGTTTCTGCAACCCCTTGCTATAGCTCCAGGCAGGGTCCTGGTAAACCTCTTCTGCGCCCTCTCCAAAGCCCCAACATCCTTCCGAGAATGGGGGCGACCAGAACTGTATGAAACTCTCCAGATGTGGGCTAACAAGTTTTACAAATCTGCAGCACAACTTCATGACTTTTGAACTCAGTGTTTCAACTAATAAAGACAACCACGCCATTTGCCTTCTTATCGACCCGATCAATCTGTGCAGTCTCTTTCAAGGAGTGATGAACTTGGAGTCTAAGATCCCTCTGATCATCGACACTGCTCAGGGTTTTGCATTTAACACTGTACTGTCTCATTCATTCAGGGGTGCAGTGCTACCAGAGCTCACTGGAGAGCCGCTCCGACACCTCTGTAAAAAAGTCAAAATAAACAAGTACGGAATTTAACAGCAGCTGCATATTAAACAGAGGGAATTTTACAGAAGCTGGGGTTGGAAAGTGTTGGCTGGTGGGGAAAAATACCACTAATAACATTAGGATATTTGATCATTTTTGGTGAAATCCTGGAGCTGTGACAGTTTTTTATTTAGGTATTTGTGGAATTCCTTCTCCCTCGACCCATTGTCCCAGGAAGCTGGGAAATCCCTGTACACAAGTGTGAGCATTCTTCTGCTCTTTCCAATGGGTACCATTGGATACCAGGAAGGAGCTATATTCAGCAAGGAATGAACATGATGGAAACCCAAGTTTAAAAGTTGAAAACAATGAAAGAAAAATTCACTGCTTGCTTATCTTCCATCTGATTTTGATCAAATACACAAGCTAATCATCCAAAATCCTCTTCTACACCTGGATAAATTTAGATTTGTTTTCCAAGCCAAATGGAAAAAAAGACATTTCTAGGCTTTAAACTAGTTTTACGTCATTTGAACTATGATTAATAGCAGATCAACCCCTTGGCCTCGCTCCACCAACTGTAGCTGATTGGAAAGAGGCTCTTTTTCTCATTGTGATGATAGGAAGAAGAATAATTTAGTGAGGCAATGACGAGACAAAACACATTTCCAAACCTCCCAAATGGTTGCTCTCCTCCCCTGTTAACATTTATGTCTTTCAAAATACAATCTTTTCCATTCGTATAGATGTGATAATAATAAAGATTCAAGCTTATTTAACTTTTTATATATTTAAAGACTAAACAGTGTCTGTATCGGTCTAACCATGTAACACCCGTCGTGTGAGGATATTGTGAGTATTGTCTCTCACAAGTACACTTCCTGTCCAACCACTTCTCCGAGAGAAACAGTACGAGGCACAGTTGCCAACCTACAGCTTTTGAGACTAATATTCAGCAATGTTCGTGGCTTTAGCAATAGTTCATCAGAGTTTCTTTTTTCATACTTGATTACTTGGTTCCAATTTAGGGGCTAAAAGTGTAAAACATGAATTGCTTTATTGTTGTTATTTTTATACCTCTGAGGAACACTGCTAAGTGCTGCAGCCGTCTGCTCTGACTCAGTCGTATTAGTAAGGCTACATCTGTGGGGGTCCGTGGATTACTCGCTAATCCTAAAGTACATTTTTCTCACTTACAACACTGTGTCTTCGAAGCAAAGATATTTTACTTGCTTGATAATTATATTCTATGATAATCAGTTAAGTGCAACTGTGTAATACTTTGTCATATTATTAAATTAATTATTATATGTTTAATTGTACCAGTTATACACTGAAATGTAGTGAGAGGCTGTAATCTTGTTAATGTCTTAGCTATCACTATACTTCTGTGCTCTGAAATTCATATATTCCTTTCATCTGGTTTATTGCTTGACGTTACAAGAAGCCCTATATATGTGACACCCAATTTGTGTACCTGCTCATTACACGAATGGGGCAAAGAAGTTGCCCAGTACATGAAATGAGCAGGTACACAAATTGGGTGTCACAAACTAGAGGTGATTAATAAGTTCGTGGCCTAAGGTGGAAGGATTCAATTTTACAAAACTTAGCAATTTTCAATTATCTGAAACAGAAATACCACAAAAGTTATTAACTTCAAACTTTCTGCATAATCACTCAAAGAGTTGAACTACACGTGCAGGTACCAAGCGCTGTATAACTTCAGGCCTTCTAACTTAGGCCACGAACTTATCGATCAAACCGACCGACCCCCACCCCCTTACAGCTCTGGCAGCTAAAAAATTGTCACTGCACCCCTGCTCCAGCCGTCCAGCAGAGCTCGGGCCCGGCCCTTTCCCAATGCAACCGGCCCCCGAGGTGCACAACACCGGGATCATTCCCTACTCACCCCTGCTCGAATCGGAGAACCGCCAAACAGCGGCACTCGGCACCGCGCATGCGTTCAGCAGCGTTCCTCCACACCGCCACCAGTGGCCGGATGTCTGCACATCGTCGCCGACGGCCGGAGACCCGCACAGCTGAACATCCATGCAGCGCCACAAGTGGCCGGAGGCGGGACGGACAACGGAGAGGTAAATCACAAACGCGACAAAGTCTGCAGATGCTGGAAATCCAAAGCAACACAAACAAAATGCTGGCCGAACACAGCAGGCCGGGTAGCAACGGGAATGGGAATCGGAATGAAAATGTTTGGACACCGGGAACTCCCGCTCGGAGCGGATAGTTCAAAGGTTAGTTTATTATTAAAGCAGGTGTCCATAAATAACACTGCGTTTTTGTTTCTCCATAGAACCACGAAACAAAGAGAGAGCAAGAAAGTCGTTCACAGAGAAAAATCAAACTTCTACCCCACCCCCCGGATCAAGAAGAGCAGGATCCCAATCATCAAACCTCAAAAACCACCCCTCCGGACAATAGGGAACAATAATAACGACCCCCGATAAAAAAAAAATACTCGTACCCCGCACAACTGCGGAGGAGCCGGTGTCATCACTGTCGAGGCGGCCGCATCGGGAGCAGCGGACACAACGGGCGACCCCGGAAGATTCACAGGTGAAGTGTCGCCTCACCTGGAAGGATGTTTGGACAACGGAGAGAGTTCGGCCGTCCGGCCCTTTCACTGTGACACCCCGAACTCCACATCAAATCCGTCCAAACGAATCTGTGTGAACTTTAATGACCAATAAATATAATTCCTCTCAGCGATCAGCTGTCTGAATGATTCCCTGACTCTGAGAGGAAGGGGCATCTATGGTCCACACTGTCAGGGTGTTGAGTTTTGCAGGAGACAAAGGCTGCAGGGACGAGAGGTTTTCTGTTGACTAATACACTGTGTTTGGACCCCGCTGGCAATTCTGGTGTTGTGACCCGAATCGAGACAAACACCACGCTGCCCACTCCACCAACAACACGACACAGCCGGACACATAACAGGGGACTTTACATCCCACAACACTGGATTCAGTGATGAAACCCGTGATTAATGTTGTTGTCCCACCGAAATAAGAAACGCCCATTTTGGTGCGTTTAAATACGAGCGCTCCGCCACAGGTGACGTCAGACACCCCCCACTTGCCTGACGTCACACATGGACTCCCCACACCGGGATCTGCCCTCACGTGCGCGGTGTCTTACGTCACCCACGCGCTGCTGTGCTCGAGCTTTATCGATTGAACGGCTGGGCTAATAATCACGTGACCAGCCTCTCCCCCACCGCTGTCAGCAGCGGATTCAGGAGCTGCGCTACTCCCATTGGTGCGAAGTTACAACCAGTCCCGGAGGTGGGCAAGCCGAGTGGGCGTTACGCCGCTGAGTTCGTCTCCCGCTCAGGCGCCGACCTCCTCCTCAGAGCGGAGAAAACCTCAAAGTAAATGTCCGCTTTCTGATTGATTTCCATTTCCCTCCGAGGGAAGTTGGGTGTGTTTGTGAAGCGTCTCCTGCGACCGGAGTCTGATGTATCGCTGAGCGGTAGGAGGAGACCGCTCGGCCCGTCGGTTTGATGCCGGTTTCCCGGGGAGGGATTTTATTGAAAGGATGAAGATGTTGTGAGAGAGGGGGCGGACAGGATGTTTGTCCCGGTGGGGACAGGAGGGGCTCATCTGTGGAAATACCTGGGCCCTCGGTGGTGTCGAGCAGAGGGATTCACCACATGGGGGGCAAACACCGGCAGACTGTCGCCCTGCAAGCGGGGCCAATGGTCCGGGCAAAGTGACAATTGTTTGGGCTTTGTTGAGATTGTACCTGGAATATGGTGTAAAATCCCGCTCCCCACACTAACACGGGTTTACAGACCAAAGAACAAACTGCCGGAGGAACTCAGTGGATCGGACACCATCTGTGGAGGGAAATGGACCGTCAACATTTCGGGCCGAGACCCTCCCTCTGGACTGAGAGCGGACGGGAAATAGTCAGAGAAAAGACTATGGGTGTGGGGATGGGGCAAGAGCTGGGGAGTGAGAGGTGGATACAGGTGAGGGGGAGGTGGGAAGGAAATAGTGACAGGGGTGGGAGGTGAGTGGTTGGGGCAACACGGGGCTGCAGATGATAGAAATGAATTCCATAGAGGATTAACAAAGAGTTTAGAGAGTATTTGTTATAGAGAGTGCAATGAAGATTCACCAGACTGATCCCTGGAGTGGCGGGGTTATCACATGAAGACAGATCAAATGTGGTAACCCTTTCATTTAGAGAATCGAGAACTGAGAAGTGAACACATTGAAATTCACAACATCATTACCGGTTGAACCAGGGATCCCAGTCTCTGAAAAAAGGAGTGGTCTGTCCGGGACTGAGATGAGGGGAAATGTCTCCACTCCAAGTGTGGTGAATGTCTATGAATCCCCACCACAGAGGGCGGTGAAGACTCGGTGATCATCCTCGCGTAAAACAGAGATCGGCAGATGTGTGGAGACCGAAGGGATCGAGGAAATGAGGATCGGACAGAAACATGTGGTTAAGATGGGAGAGCAGCCGCCATCTTGTTGATGGTTAGAGGGGCCGAATAGCCACCTCCTGCTGTTTCTCACTTGATGTTTCAGTGTTCCTGTCCACTGAAGCCGGAGGAATGTGAATAGAAATTAGTGTTTATAAACACAGAACTGATTTAAATGAAACGTGAACACTTCCTGTTTGGGCTTGAATTATGTTTCGGACCTGGATGGGAACTGAGCCCGTGACACTGTGACCTGGGGGTGGAGGGAAAGGGATCGGGGTAGATATGGTGTGGAAAAGTAGACACGTATCTGGTGTAAATATAAAATAATGTGGGCAATGCGGCGGATGGGTCGGGCAGCGTGTGAGGGGCGAGGAGCAGAGTCACCGGTTCAGGAGGGAGTCCCTCCACCCGTCACGTGATCCAGTTTCCTGTTCACGTTTTTCAGCAGATCTGCAGCATTTGCGGGTCACCGCTCTACGTGTCCGTGTAACTTCATGTTTCACCCGTTCAGACAAGTTAGTGAGATCCGGATTAGTCACGTCCTCTCGTTGTGGGTGGACAGTATGTTTTTTTTCTGCAACAAGGAAGTATGTTTTATTCCACTGTTGTGCCCTGCCAGACTACACACAATATTCCGGGTATATTACCTACTTATGTGAGAATTTAACTTTCACAATGCACCTGACCTTCTCATAGATGTGCACAGTTCAATTAAGTTCAACAACCAAGTCAGTCAAATATTTCCACAGAATTGAAACAGTTCATTACATTAATTATTTTTCATATTGTTGCACTGCTTCTATAATTTAACAATTTACTATGTATATTCTTATTGCAATTCGCAGTTGTTAAAATCTATAGTGATGAATTAGGTTGTACTGTTGCTGCAGAGACAACAAATTTCAGGACATATTCTGATTCTGATAATTGGTATGGGAGACCCAACACCGGTCACGTGGTCCCCGTTGCCTCAGATCTTAATGCGAGATTGAAGCCTTTTTCAATCATTTGCATTCCTCCGAAATGAACACAGTTCAGTTAGGTTTCGCTCTGAAGTTCCAGAGCAGAAGCTCAGTCTGTCTAATATTTCCACACAATTAAAATGGGGAATTTGTTTATTATGATCACGTACTGAGCTGCAGTGAAAATCTTGCCTGACGTACCATCCACACAGATCGATACATTGCAACAGTACATTGAGCTGATATACAACAGAACAATAACTCTAACAAAGCATTATGGCTGCAGAGAAAGTGCAGTGCATATAGACATATGGTGCAGGGTCACTTCGAGTTACATTGTGAGGTCGTCCATTTTATCATTCATTTGGCTTATAAACACAGACAGGAAACCGTCCTTGAGCCGTGTGTTATGCGCTTTAAGGCTCTTCCCCGATGGAGGAGAGGGTTTTGCAGCAAAAATGTCCAGGTAATGAGGTTCTTTGAGTACATGGCCTGGTTCTCCAAGGGAGGGTAAGTGTAGGAAGAGGCCATGGAGTGGAGGCTTGTTTCTCTGATGTTCTCTGCTCTCCAAAGTTCTCTGCAGTTCCTTGCAGTCATGGGCAGAGCCGTAGCCATACGAAGGCGTGAAGTATCGACAAGAAGCTCAGGGACCTCAGCCTTCACCCTGACTTGTGTATCTGGATCCTGGGCTTCCTGTCAGATCACCGGCAGGTGGTAAGAGTGGGCTCCATCTCTTCTGCCACTCCGACCGTCAACACAGGTGCCACTTAGGGCTGTCTACCTTCGCCCTCTCCTTTACTCTCTGTACACCAATGACTGTGTTGCCACCCACAAATCTGTTAATTAAATTTGCTGATGACTCTACACTGACTGACCTGATCTCAAATAACAACGAGGCTGTCAACAAGGAAGAAGTCATCACCCTGACACAGTGGTGTGAACAAAACAATCTCTCCCTTAATGTCACAAAAAGAAAGGAGCTGGTTGTGGATGACAGGAGTAATGGAGACAGGCTACCCCCTATTGACATCAATGGATCTAGGTTTAGCGGGGTATATAGCTTTAAGTTCCTTGGCGTAAGCATCACTGAGGATCTCACGTGGTGTGTACATACCAGCTGTGTGGTGGAAAAGGCACAACAGCACCCCTTTCACCTTAGGCCACTGGGGACCCGAGTCACCCCCAAACAAAAACTGTTCTAGCTGCTACCATCTGAGAAATGGTACCGCAGCATAAAAGCCAGGACCAGCAGGCTCTGGAACAGCTTCTTCCACCGGGCCATCAGATTGATTAATTCATGCTGACACCACAGTATTTCAATGTTATATTGCTGTACATACTATTTACTATAAATTACTATTATTTGTACGTTGCATATGTAACCCCGTGGGTCACCTCAGGCTCGCTCAGCTCGTTCTCGTCCAGGGGTAGCAGCCTTCGGCCCGCCAAACTGGGTAATCAGCCGGTGTGGATGCTGTGTGATGTCCCCGCCTCGCCCAAAAACAGACAGTACACCATATGCGATTAAGTGAGTACAATTTATAAAGGTTACTATAACTAAGTGATTAATAACGATACAGTATATATGAAGGAAAAGAAAATAAAGAAAAGACGCCAAACTTATCAAAGTCCAAACCACTTCATGCACGACTGTTGGAGCTCTATTACTGAAGTCTTCTGGCCACCATTTCATCCCCTCCGAACTCCTCGACTCGCAGCTCAGGACCACCCGAAGTGGTCAACCAAGCACACCTATCTTCATCTGCTCTCCTCGGGATACCTCCTGGCCTCAGAAACCCCCCCCCCCCCACTGCTTGGGGTCCGTTCCTCACCCAGTTTGCAGCATCACGTCCTCTCTCCCTCACTCCCTCGTGACAAGTCCCCCAAAATGCCCGCCAACAATAGCTTACAGACTCAGAAGAAAGAACTACATTAATCCCAATTGGTTTACAAAGGAATACAATTCTCCGTATCAGTAAATTTGAACCCAAACAAGCTTCCAGCACTCTTGCAACAAAGAAGCATTCCTACTTTTAACAAACAAAGAGGCCATTTTGATTAACATACCAGTAACAAAGAAAAAGAAGAAACCCCCTTTACACATATTTAGACGGAGACGTAAGGATTATTACTCATGTATATGAAGGATGTAAATAATAGTCAACTCAATTCCCTGCCCATCTGGAATAATCTGTATCCCACCACCTCAATCATATATACCAACCATCTTGTTCAACCACTGTCCAGTCTGTATCCCACCACCTCAATGATATATATCAACCATCTTGTTCAATCTCTGTCCAGTCTGTATCCCACCACCTCAATGATATATATCAACCATCTTGTTCAATCTCTCTCCAGTCTGTATCCCACCACCTCAATGATATATATCAAACATCTTGTTCAATCTCTGTCCATCCTGTTTCCCACCACTTCAATCATATATATTAAACATCTTGTTCAGCCTCTGTCCAGCCTGTATTCCACCAACTCAATGATATATATCAACCATCTTGTTCAACCGCTGTCCAGTCTGTATTCCATCACCTCAATGATATATATTAAACATCTTGTTCAGCCTCTGTCCAGTCTGTATTCCACCACCTCAAAAATACAATTTGGGCCAAGACCCTTCATCGTGACTCTAGATACACACGTATCTGGAATAGCAACACGCAAAGTAAATAGAAAGTATGCGGAATAGGGAAAACTTTTGACAAAATTTAGTTCAAGGCTTAAAACAACCTGCCAAACAGATTTCAATAGTTTCCAAATTTAACAAAGGCAATAAACACTTACACCAATACTGACAATGACTTTTTTGGATAAAAATATCTTGGTCTCATTTCAATCAATAAATTTACAAAGTTTAATAAGAACTTTAGAAAACATTAGAAAAGACTATTTACACTCAAATGCACTTCGATTAACATTACCTTGGAGATAAGGAGAAAGAGAAATAATGAACATGATAAAAATAAATCACACAGTAGTCAGATAAAACCTCTAAGTATATATTTTCATCAAAAATGAACAGGATACAGCACTCCATGTGTGTACATGCAATCGTGAATAGAAATACAGACCAGAAAACTTCAATGAGAGGCCAACTCAGAAAAATGAGTCATCACTATGGAAGAAAACATTAACAAACGGAAAGAGAATGACCCTCCATGGGAGACATCCCAACAATCTGAGCAGACTAGATGGTGACAAGGAAGCATCGAGCGCCTGACTGAGAGTTGGCGACTTCTTCCCAGAAACAGAGGGGTTCCTTGCAGAAATACAGGACAATGTTGTTAACAAAAGAAAGAGAGAAAAAAAAATGAGAAATACTTGAAATACGAACAAACAAGGCAGTAAGTGCAGAAAATGCCAAGAGAAACCAGACACAGTCCAACGCACTCCAGGATCCTGCAAGAGTTTAACTCAATCTGATTACTTACAAAGGTACAAACAAGTGGCAGATATCATTCACAAAAATATTGCTTAGAAATACAAACACATGAATGTCCTCCATCACTTCATAAAGGCAGCATAAATTGAAGCCTGATACAGTTTTAGAGTCAAAATCTTACAGATTATATGATAATCAATACATTATTTCAGATAGGACAATCCACAATAACCATCCGGATATAATATTACAGGATAAACAAGCAGAAACAACTCTCTCAATAGATAAAACCATTCCCAACACACACATATTCCTCGACCAGTGGAGCACCTCACCACAGGCGTTGTTTGTGTCATCAGTCAGACAAACAAAATATTTTCTCTGTCATCAGATTCCAAATGTTGCTACTCTGTCAATTGTTACCATGCCCCACTGCTGATTCCCTTCTCCTCATCACACGTTCTTACCTGGACCATCGTCTAGAGCCTCAAACTCTGCCTGTGCAGACCCACCTCTGGTTTCTGACCCAGCTTCGTTGAACATCCAACTAATGGTTTCCCATTCTGCTTTCAATCTCTTTTCAAGAAGGGAGGGAAGGAGAAAACGGGCAAATCATGCTTGACTAATCTGTTGGAGTTTTTTGAGGGTGTAACAAGGATGTTGGACGAGGGTAAGCCAGTGGATGTAGTGTACCTAGATTTTCAGAAGGCATTCGATAAGGTGCCACATAGGAGATTGGTGAGTAAAATCAGAGCTCATGGCATTGGGGGCAGGGTTTCAACATGGATAGAAAACTGGTTGGCAGATAGAAAGCAAAGGGTAGCAGTGAATGGGTGTTTCTCGGACTGGCTGGAGGTGACTAGTGGGGTACCACAGGGCTCTGTATTGGGACCACAGCTCCTTACGATTTATGTCAAGAATTTAGATGAGGGCATTGAAAACTATATCAGCAAGTTTGCTGATGATACTAAACTGGGTGGCAGTGTGACATGCGAAGAGGACGTTAGGAGAATACAGGGAGACTTGGATAGGCTGGGTGAGTGGGCAGATACTTGGCAGATGTCATCCAATGTGAATAAATCTTAAGTTATCCATTTTGGAAGCAGGAACAAGAGGGCAGAGTATTGTCTGAACGGTGTAGAGTTAGGTAAGGGAGAAATGCAAAGTGACCTAGGAGTCCTAGTTGATCTGTCAATGAAGGTGAATGAGCAAGTGCAACAGGCAGTGAAGAGGGCAAATGGAATGTTGGCCTTTATTACAAGGGGAATTGAGTACAAGAGCAAGGATGTCCTTTTGCATTTGTACAGGGCCCTGGTGAGACCACACCTGGAATATTGTGTACAGTTTTGGTCTCCAGGTTTAAGGAAGGACATTCTGGCAATTAAGGAAGTGCAGCGTTGATTCCTGGGATGGCAGGGCTGTCTTACGCAGAGAGATTGGAGTGATTTGGCTTATACACACTGGAACTGAGGAGATTGAGAGGGGATCTGATTGAAACGTTTAAGATAATTAAAGGATTTGATAGGATTGAGGCAGGAAATATGTTCCAGATGTTGGGAGAGTCCAGTACCAGAGGGCATGGATTGAGAATAAGAGGTCAGTTATTTAAAACAGAGTTGAGGAAGAGCTTCTTCTCCCAGAGAGTCGTGGAGGTGTGGAATGCACTGCCTCGGAAGACGGTGGAGGCCAATTCTCTGGATGCTTTCAAGAAGGAGCTAGATAGGTATTGATGGATAGGGGAATCAAGGGATATGGGGACAAGGCAGGGACTGGGTATTGATAGTGAATGATCAGCCATGACCTCAGAATGGCGGTGCAGACTCGAGGGGCTGAATGGTCTAATTCTGCACCTATTGTCTATTGTCAATTTTAGAGGACAGTGGTGCTTTCAACAACACTTCAGAAGCAGGGAAAGTGACCAATAATGTGGAAATGAATCGTGATAAAGGAGGTTAACTAACAATGTCATTCTTCCTCAGCCCAGAGATTGGAGGGGTGAAGAACATCTCAGACAGAGCTGCAGTCAGCTCCACTTCTTCAGTCTGCAGAAAATTCAAGGGAAACCTCTTCACCCACAGAGTTGTGACTGTTTGGAACCCATCACCACAGGGAGAGTGAGAGATGAACAACAGGGGAAGATTTATTAGGACTGTCATAGAAATGAATCACTGGCAGGGTAAGCTGGCCTACGTTGACTCTCTACTGTATACTAGGTGTGTTATAAGTTCAATTAATTACCAAAGACAGAGTTTAAAATTAACGGATTTATTTCTCTCAGATCCAGAGTACTAAACACCAGTCCCATTAAAGGTGAATGTGCAGCAGAAGAAACTCCTCCCATGTCCAGTGACCAGGGTGCAGAACTGGGTGTGGTGAGCAGCAGCAATAATTGCAGAGTTCAGCACCAACAGTCACTCTTGAAATTGCATTCAGCAACAGAGATGGACAATTATCCAGCATGCAGCTTATCGAAACTTTCTCCCCAGTGTGAACTCAACGATGCACATTCATTGGATTTGGCTGAATCTTTTCCCAATGTCTGAGCAGGTGAATGGCCTCTCTCCAGGGTGAACTTGCAGGTGACTCTGTAGGGTGGATGACCGAGTGAATCCCTTCCCGCAGACTGAGCAGGTGAATGGCCTCTCTCCAGGGTGAACTGACTGGTGTGCTTGTAGGTGGGATGACCGAGTGAATCCCTTCCCACAGACTGAGCAGGTGAACGGCCTCTCCCCAGTGTGAACTCGCTGGTGTATCTGTAGATGAGATGACTGAATGAATCCCTTCCCACAGATTGAGCAGGTGAATGGCCTCTCTCCAGTGTGAACTGACTGGTGTACCAGTAGGTGGGATGACTCAGTGAATACCTCCCACAGTCTGAGCAGCTGAATGGCTTCTCCCCAGTGTGAACTGACTGGTGTCTCTGTAGGGAGAATGATCGAGTGAATCCCTTCCCACAGTCTGAGCAGGTGAATGGCCTCTCCCCAGTGTGAACTGACTGGTGCCTCAGTAGGAGAGATGACAAAGTGAAACTCTTCCCACAGACTGAGCAGCTGAACGGCTTCTCCCCAGTGTGAACTCGTTCATGACTCCGTAGTTCGGATGACTGAGCGAATCCTTTCCCACATTCTGAGCAGGTGAATGGCTTATACCCAGTGTGAACTCGCTGATGTACCTTCAGTTTAGATGAGTATGTGAATCCCTTCCCACAGTCCGAGCAGGTGAATGGCCGCTTCCCAGTGTGAACTCTCTGGTGAGCCATTAGGACAGATGACCGAGTGAATCCTTCCCCACAAATTCAGTGGATGACCAGCCTCTGCCCAGTGTGAACTGACTGGTGTGTCCACGTGTGGGTTGACCAACTGAATCGCTTCTCAATCACAGAACAGGTGAGTGGCCTTGCCCAGTGTGAACTTGCTGATGTACCTTTAGTTGAGAAGACCGACTGAATCCATTCCCACTGTCTGAGCAGGGGAATGGGCTCCCCCTTTGTAAAATGACAGGCGTGCCAGTCGGTCGGACAATTGAGTGAATCCCTCCCCACAGTCTGAGCAGGAAGGATGATCGAGTGAATCCCTCCCCACAGTCTGAGCAGGAAGGATGATCGAGTGATTCCCTTGCTCCGCTTCTTAAATATCTGGACAAAGACAGCAAATCTGGCGTGTTGTGTTCGAGATTCCCGTAGAGAAATTCCTTGTCATTTTTAACCTGAAAAAAAGATTTACAAATTCCATCAGTGGGAATACGTCATTATTTCAAATCAGATCACTTGAGTTGCCAAGGTGTGATCTGACATCACACTGTTACAGTGAAGTTCAACCCAAGTTGGAGAGAGAAATCATCTTCTAACTGGGCACAAAGCTGGTATCTGTAATAACTATCAAATTCTCTGATGTTCTTTCTGTCTCTATAAGAATGGGTACAGAGGAGGTATCGGGGTAAGATTTTTTTTAATGCAGAGCGTGGTGAGTGCGTGGATTGGGCTGCTGGTGACAGTGGTGGAAGCGAATACAATAGGGTCTTTTAAGAGACCCCTGGACAGATATATGGAGCTCAGAAAATTAGAGGCCTATGGGTAACCCTTGGTAATTTCTCAGGGAAGGGCATCTTTGGCACAGTTTTGTGACCAAAGAAACTGTATTGTGCTGTAGGTTTTTGTTTCCATGTTTCTGCCATCTCCAATCTGTGACTTGGCTCAGTTTGACTCTCTCCATTGGTATTATTCCCTGTTCCCCCTGAGCTGCATGGGTTCTTGGCTCCACAGTAACTGAAACACTCTCACACAAATAGCCTTTGTTGATGTGCAGCTAGGATTTTCTTTTATGCACTGTTAATTTAAAGTGCCACAGCTCTAGAGCCATGTAAAAATTTCCTGCCCAGATGAATCGTTGGTCCATACAGCTGTTAAAAAGAATTAAAGTGAATAGTAACATTATTTCAGGTTTTTGTAACAGTCATAGAAAATTACAACACAGAACAGGCCCTTTGGGCCAACTGGTCTGTGCTGAACTATTAAAACAGCCCACTCGCACACCTCTACCATCCAGGTACCAACAGAAACCTCTTAAATGTTGAAATCGAGCTCGCATGCACCACTTGTGCTGGCTGCTCATTCCACAGCCGGATAACCGTCTGTGTGAAGAAGTTCCCCTCATGTTCCCCTTAACATTTCACCTTTCACCCTTAATCCATGGCATCTGGTTGTAGTCCCACCCAATTTCAGCGGAAAAAGCCAGCTTGCATTTACCCTATCTATAACCCTCATAGTTGGGGTATACCTCCATCAAATCTCCCCTCAATCTTCTATATTCCAAGGAATAAAGTCCTGACCTGTTCAATCTCTTCTTACAACCCAAGTTCTCCAGACCTGGCAACATCCTTGTGAATTTTCTCTGAACTCTCTGAACCTCTTTTATATCATTACTGTAGGTAGTTGACCAAAACTGCACACAATACTCCAAATTAGGCCTCACCAATGTCTTCTAGAAATCAAGATAACATCCATCTATTGTTATCAGTACTTTGGTTCATGAAGGCCATTGGGCTGAAATCTTTTTTTCCATCTCTATCTAACTGTGACACAACTTTCAGTGAATTAAGGTATTCCCAGGTCCGTTTCTTCTACAACACTCCTCCGTGTCCGACCAATCACCGTGAAAGACCTCCCTTGGTAGGTCAGACCAAAGTGCAACAACTCACACTTGTCTGCATTAAATTCCATTTTCCATTTCTCAAACCATTTTCCCACCTGGTCCAGATCGCACTGCAAGCCATGATAGTCTTCCTCACTGTCCGCTACACCACCAGTCTTGGTGTCACCCACAAATTTGCTGATCCAGTTAACCACACTATCATCCAGATTACTGATATAGATGACAAACAACAACAGATCCAGCACTGATCCCTGTGGCAACCATTAGTCACAGGCTTCCAGTCAGAGAGGCAACGATCTGCTACCACACTCTGGCTTCTGCCAAAGACAGTGTCTCATCCAATTTACTGTCTCATCTTGAATGCTGAGTGACTGAATCTTCTTGATCAACCTCCCATATAAGACTTTGTCAAGTGCCTTGCTAACGTTCATGTCGACAACATATACTGCCTTGCCTTCATCCACTTTCCTGAGAACATCTGCAAGAGACTATAAGATTGGCGAGAGCCATGCTGTCTATCCTTTATCAGTCCACACCTATCCAAATACTTACAGTATATACCTGGTTCCTGCACACACATTCCAATAACTTTCCCAGTTCTGATGTCAAGCTCACCAACGTATAATTTCCTAGTTTATTTTTGCAGCCTTTCTTGAACATCAGAACAACATTGTCTGTCCTCCAATCCTCCAGTACCTCACCTGTCACTGAGGGTGAATTAAATATCTGTGCTAAGGCCCCGATAATTTCTGCACTTGTCTTCCGCAGGGTCCTAGTAAACAACTTGTCAGGCCCTGGGGATTGATCCACACTAATTTGCCTCAAACGCCTCCACCTCTGTAATCTGTACAGGGTCCATGAAGTTGATGTGGCTTTGCCTCGCTTCTATAGACTCTGTGTTCATCTCTTGAGTAAATACGGATGCAAAAAAAATCTCCCCAAGTCTATGTTATCCCTTCATATGGATTACCATTCTGATCTTCCAGAGAATTAATTTTTTCCCTTGCAATATTTTTGCTCTTAACATATCTGCAGAATCCCTGAGGATTCTCCTTCAACTTGTCTGCTGGGGAAACCTCATGCCTTCTTTTATTTCTTTCATAAGTGTTCACTTGAATTTCCTGTATTTCATAAGTACCCCATTTGTTCCTATCTGCCTGTACCTGGTATGCACCTCCTTTTTATTGATCTGGGTGAGGAAAGCCAAAGGGGTGATAGATCTGCATGGCGGGAGGTGGGGTTAAAGAGGGTTAACCTAAAGTTGCAGGGGGAATGGGAGCCTGAATAACAGAACAGATGGTGGTGGGGTTGTGGAGAAAGATGTTGTTCAGGCCTCAGACAAAGTCAGGAATGAAAAAGCTGAGCATGGTACAGTGAATATGCTGAGCCCTGTATATTTCAATACAAGGAGCAGCGTAGGAAAGGTGGATGTGTTCAGGGCATGGATCAACACCTGGAATCAACACTAGGATCTGGCAACTGTGGATTGGGACAGGCTGCTTTATGGCAAAGATGTGCTTGGTAAATGGGAGGCCTTCAAAGCAAAATTTTGAAAGTAGTAAGCGGGTATGTCAGAATAAAAGGTAAAGATAGAAACTGTAGGGAAACTTGAATTGCACGAGATATTGAGACCCTGGTAAAGCACAAAATGGAATTGCATAACAGGGATAGGCAGTCACTTTCTTATGGAGTATAAGAAATGCAAGAGAACACATAAGAAATCAATCAGGATGGCTAAAAGATGGCATGAGGATATTACCACTAGGATATTCATCCCCTCTTGTTCTGTTCCTCTAACTAACAAATCCCCTATCAGCCTTTTGACTTTCCTCTGCCAGGTAATTCCCCCCAACAGTTTCTAAAGTGGTCCACTTGTTGTTGTGTGAAATGGCCACAAGAGTACTCTGCGATGCCTATTTAACCTCATTCCCCTTCCTGACTCTCACCCAGTTTCCTGTGTCCTGCACCTTGGGAGTAGCTCACCTCTCTTCATGTCATATCTATCACCCCCCTCCAACTGCTGGATGATATGGAATTCACCCATTTCAAGCAGCTCATTGAAGTGCAGGGTTACAAGCTGCAGCTGGATGCACATCTTGTAGGTGAGGGCATCAGGGACACTGGAGGTCTCCCCTCCTTTCCTCCAATACCCCTCTAATTTGTAATAATCTCCCCTCTAATTTGTAATAACCAGTGTGCAGATAAATCTTGTGCTGTGCATTTTTAACCCAGTGACAAGATGGGCACAGTGAATTTTATATAGAGAGGTATTCATTATCACGGCTAGCAAATCACTGTCAATAGGAGCTTTGATCTCGTCTGGGTTTGATCGAGTTCATCTGCACTCTCACACAACCTATGTAGCAGGCCTGTAACAGGAAATGGAGGATTTTCTCACCAAAACTTTTTCACATTGTCCATATGTGATTTGCTTGCTAAATTATGCTTTAAAAAGTCAGATTTCCGAATATCACTCCACTTCTTCCCACTTGCAAGTTCTCCAGCAAGTTTTACATCACCAAAATGGAAACAGGCATCCCCAGTTTCTGTATTCCACATAAATATTCCCCCTGAACCCTCCCCCAATGACTGACGGTGGTGAACTCAGTGAATGAAATCCCAATGAATATGACGGGAAGGGCAGTAGTCTGTCTCACTGGAGTCTGGCACATTTGTGATGTGAAAGCTACTTGTTGCCCAGGGCAAAGGTGTTTGATGTCATTACGTACCCAGAGAGAATGGGACAAAATATGTTCTCACCGGTAGAAAAGTCCAGAACAAGAGGAGGTAGAGTAAGCAACACACACAAAATACTGGAGGAGCTCAGCAGGCCAGACAGCATCTACGGAAAAGTGTGCTAATGCCGATTTTCTCAACTGGAGATGTAAAAGATTTTGTTCCCTTTCTCCGAGTTCCTAATCCTTGCATTTAGATAGCTGGAGCTCAGCTCTGTCTGAGAGATCCATCGGTTCCCATTTCCTCATCAACCGGAAGCTCCCCTGGGCCCGTGTACGGATCGTGGGGCTGAGAGAGAGGGAAGAGGGCAGGACCGTCACGGGATTGCTGCCCACGGTGTCCGAAATTCGGAGGAATTATCCTGAAGTCGGTGTTTAAGATAAAAACACGGTTAATCTCTCTTACCTGCAACCGACGTTTTCAAAGGCTTCTGTGTACTGCGCGCATGCGTGAAACTCAGGGACGGCCTCAGCCTGACGCCTGCGCATTTCATCGGCGCTTCAGCATGGCCCTATGGGTAATCACGGTGCCATTAAAGATTTCTGCAAGCACCGGTTCAATGTCCATATCTCATTTTTTTTTTTATCTTGGGTATAGAAAAAATCTGCAGCTGTTTTAACGCAGAAAGCGGCTCCCATAACCAATATACTCAATATCAACGTGTATCTAATGCCAAAGTAAAATGCAGATATAAAACACAGGAGATTCTGCAGTTGCTGGAAATACAGAGACGCACACACACAAAACAATTCAGAGATCAACTAAGCAGCGGAGTACACAGGCTGGGCATGCGGAAGGGGCTCTGCCTAAACGTTTTCTATTTATTCCTCTCCAAAATTTCTGCCTGATCTGTTGATTTCCACCTGTGTTTTGCAGAAATTAACCCCCTTTTTTTTCGATCAACCAGTTTCCAAATGCTTCTAATCTTTCACTTTTAACCACATCCTGCTGGTCTTATTCGTCCTCCTCCTCTGGGCCCCATTTCTCTCTGGAGCCCCTGATTCAAGCTGGCAACTCTTTTGTTTCTGACTCTGCATCACCGAAGATTCACTCGCTAGTCTGCTGTCAAACTTTAGAGGTGCATTGTGTTACGAGACCGCAGGTTCGTTTACTGTGAGTGTCGCTTTAAGTGCCTGAGAGAGGAGGGCTGTGACGTCAGACACAAGCTGCGGGAGCGGGAGCGGGAGAGGGAGAGGGAGAGGGAGAGGGAGAGGGAGAGGGAGACAAGCTGTTGGAACTTCAGCGTGTGACTGCTATAGGCTGCAACTCTTCCATGCCCAAAAGGTTGAGTTGAGCTGATCATCGGCACGCAGTGCACAACGGATGTGTGACTGTCACTTCGTATCATCCATATGTGTGGATTTGCTGGAGTATCCTGTGGTATCACTTTTGTTGGCCCTTACCTGGAATCGGGGTGTTCTGTGGTAACCACTTGAAGACGATATTCCTGTTACTGTCACCTGGTGATATTTCTAATCTTCGGCGACTGTTATTTCGTTTACCCAGCGTGGAATGTGTGTGGAATTCTTCATAATTGCCTTCTCTCTACATCTTCGTGTGGATTTACAAATCTCTCCTCTCACTCACTTACTCCGTGGATCACTGAACTTTTCCACTTTACCATCTGAAGACTTTAAGCATTGTTTCCCAAGCTTGATAGTTTGGGAGCTATATATACGCATAACACTGTTAACTTCTGTTTATTTCATTTAATCTTTTATATTTGGAGTAGATACTGTTAGGTATCCCGTGACGGGTCAAAGAACCAGCAGAAATATAAAACACCGTGTCGTCTGGTATTGCAGTAAACTAATGCTATTTATTAGTAACTACAGCAATATAAATGCAGATATATCAAACAGGTTATCAATCATTTTATATATATGTGTGTGTGTGTGTGTGTGTGTGTGTGTGTGTGTGTGTGTGTGTGTGTGTGTGTGTGTGTGTGTGTGTGTGTGTGTGTGTGTGTGTGTGTGGAAATAGGAAAGCCAAGCTCCTTCACGCCTCGGGGTAAATGGATACCGTCTTACGGTGATGAGTGAAGTTCGGTTCAGTTCGTGGGATTGAGTCGAGCAGTGATGGAGAGAGAGAGAGGAGAGGTTTGAGTCTTCAGGTAAGCTGATGCCGTCGATAGTCCCGTCGTCCTCCGAAATCCTTTGGAAGTCACCGACTGTGACACTACAAACGGGACCGTTCTTCAGTGGTGGAGTTATTAACCCAGGCGAGGGATGGACACACGAATAACTCCCCACCGGTCACAGCCTTTTCACACTGCGAGAGCCACTGATCGATGCTCCTGATCGATCCTCCAAAACCCACCTTTTTCTGTGGACACAACAAAGCTCATTCAGTGTCCAAAACCATGTGTCTGGAGGTCTATCAGCGGACCTCCTACTTATCTCACCGTGCTGAGCCCCAGCTGTCCATCAACTAGTTCCTCCCTTCTCTCTCTGTAAGAACACAGAAGCTGACAGTGTCCTTGTAAAAGTGGAAACAAGCTTGCAGAGAAACTATAACACCGTCTCCGAGCAGTCTTTCCTCTCTCTCTCGCTCTCTCGCTCTCGCTCTCTCTCTCTCCAATGATTACAATACAACAACCATAACTACATCAGCACTCATGAACTGAACTGAACTATATACTTTTCTATGACAATTCATTTACCCCTAGACATCGATAGAGCTTCTTTATTATTGCTTGTTATTATTCCTACACTTTTAGGTTTATTACTGCTAACTTGTTTTATATGTATATTCGCATTATTGATATGGTTTTGCTTATTTTTATTAATAAACACCTTTAGTTTGGTACCACCAGACTCCAACAGATTCTTCTTTCCCTGCTGTTTAAATACCCAGTTACGGGGTACGTAACAAATCTCCTATCTCATAGAGTGGTGACCAGTTGCAACCTGTCATGTCAGGGAGAGCAAGAGGGGAACGTCAGGGATATATTTTAATATACTGATATGGAACAGAAACATGGGCAGGGACAAGATGGGCCGAGCGGCCTCTCCAGTGAGACACGGGATTTGATACAAACTGATTTATCTTTCACAGATCCACAATATTAAACACCAGTCTAGTTGAAGGCTAACATCAGCAGAACAGACTCCACCAATGCTCAGTGACCAGGGTTCAGTCCTGGGTGCGATGAGCAGCCGCAAGAACTGCAGAATCTGACAGTAACAGTCCCTCATGAACCTGCAGCTGGCTTCAGTCACCGTGATGGTTAAACATTTAACACGGAGCTGATTTGAACTTCCTCCCTGATGTGAAGTTGCTGGTGTTGCCGCAGCTGGGATGATTGAGTAAAACTCTTTGCTCATTCCGGACAGAAATGTGGCCTCTATTTATTGTGAACTCACCGGAGCATCACAAGGTGGGTTAACTGAATGAGTCTCTTCGCACACACGGAGCAGGTGAACGGCCACTTCCCAGTGCAAAGCTGTAGATCTCGGTCTTCGGTCTTGGCCTGAAACGTTGACTGCTCATTTACACGGATGCTGCCCGACCTGCTGAGTTCCTCCAGCGTCTTGTACGTGTTGCTTTGACCACAGCATCTGCAGTGTACTTTGTGTCCAAGCGCTGGTGAACTGACAGATAGAGCGGAACTAACGCGCTGTTGTGTTCGAGATTCCCATACACAAATCCTTTTAATTTTCTACACTGTTAAAAGTTTACAAAGCACGTCAGTGGGTGAAGGACAACATTTCAACTGAAATAATTTTAGTCTCCATGGTGCCTTCTGATTAAAACACTGTCACATCTCAAAACAATTTAGAGGAACAAGATTTCATCTTCTAACTGGCCACAGTTCCGGAATCAGGGTCAACATCAAACTCTCTGCTTCCCTCTCTGTGTCAAAATGGGATCATTCCTTCCCTTCATCAGTCTGTGACTTGGCTCAGTCTGTCTGTCTCCTTCGCATTCTGAGCATGCGCCACACACCCACTGAGATCACATTGTATTCACACGGCTGTGACTAGAGACTTTCTGATTATTATGTCCCTCCCGGCATTTGACGGTGGTAAACTCAGAGTCAGCAATGGTATTGGCCCTCAGGAGAAGGTGATTAGGCTTTTTCGTTGGAGATCGGTTAACTGCCGGCAGTGTGTGGCTGGATGAGTGGGTCGTTTTCAGACTGGAAGGAGGTAGCGTTTGGAGTTCCCCAGAGATCAGTCCCTGACCACAGTTGTTCACAGTTTAATGTCCTGGCGGAGGCAGCGAGATGTGAGATGTCCCAGTCTGCTGGTGACGCAGAAAGAGTGGAGTTGGGGGAGGGGAGGCTATTCACATGCAATTTCGTAGCTTTGCAATCAGTACATAGTGCACTGTGGGGCTGCAGTGGCAGGTTCCAATCTGCGAATTAAATTTGCTGACTACACTACACTGACTGGCCTAATCTCAGATAATAACGAGGCAACCGACAGAGAAGAAGTCATCACCCCGACACAGTGGTGTCAAGAAAACAACCTCGCCCTCATTGTGACAAAAACACAGGAGCTGGTTGTGGATTACAGGAGGAATGCAGACAGGGACCAAATTCAACATTTCCAAGACTGTTATTGACACAAAATGCACATTTTAATATTGATAATGACACAATGTATTTTATATATCGATAATGACATAAAACATATCTATAGATTGTTATTGATAGAGAATTGTATAATTTGTGTTCAGTGTGTTATCTGAACGTACTTGCCTGTGATGCTGCCACAAGTCAGTGTTTCTCTGTTCCTGTACCTTCCCGTACTTGTGCACTTGGCAATAAATTCAACAGGACCTGAGAAATCTCAGTGAGATTTGATTAGTGATGATCATCTTGGCAGCTCGGTAGGTCGAATGTATGAAACATTACACTGTTAAGTGCAAAACCGTGAACAGTGTTGATGATCAGAGGGATCTTAGATTCCAAGTTCATCGCTCCCTGAAAGAGACTGCACAGATTGACCGGGAGGTTAAGATGGCAAATGACGTGGTTGTCTTTATTAGTTGAATCATTGAGTTCAAAAGTCGGGAAGTTGTGTTGCGGCTGTTACGAGCCTGCGGTCGTACTGTGACTGTTTCTTTAAGAGCGCCGGCGTGAGGAGGCGGGACTATGACGTCAGTCACAGGCTGACAGCGCTGACTGTGGACTGAACCATAAGAGAGAGAGAGAGAGAGATCTGCAGACAGGCAGTCGACCAGTCTAAAGAGAGAGAGAGAGAGAGACTGGAAAAGCTGATCGCTTCAGTTAGTCGCAGCAGATGCTTGGAACTCTCCTATGCCCACAAGAGTGGGTTGATCATCGGTACACGGAACCACAACGAATGTGTGTGGCTGTCACTTCGTATAATCCATAGGAGTGGATTTTAGAATATATTGTGTTAACCCTTGCCTGGGTATGTTGTGTGGTAACCCCTGGAAGACGGTATTCCTGTGACAGGTCACGTTCGCTGATAACTCGTCTGTGGACGGATTCAGCGGATAAGAACTTCGTCGATGGTTATTTTGAAGTAACGGCCTTTTCTCTACGTTTCACCCTGGATCACAAATATCTCTCTCCCATCATTTATTCCGTAGATTACTGAACTCTCCTACTTTACCATCTCAAGATTCTAAGCTTTGTTCCCTCAGGCTCGATAGTCTGGGAGTTATATTTACACATATTATTTACATAACTTTATTTCGTTAAGTTACTATATTATGAGTAGATGCTCATAAACAGAGTGCTATTAACATCAAAACCAGACTCCAGTGTGAACTCTATTGCTGTTGGTTCGTTTCTAAAACGTTACAGTTCGTAACACAGTTTTATAAAACTAGTTAGACCACATCTGGAGTGTTCCATACAGTTCTGGTCGCCCCCATTCTCGGAAGGATGTCGGGGCTTTGGTTAATTACGTGATATTTATCTTATATTAAATCACAATCGTTAAAATCTATTGTTATGAATTAGGTTCTACTGCTACCGCAGAGACAACGAATTTCATGACATATGCCGGTGCTATTAAACCTGATTCTGATATTGATATGGGAGACCCACCACCGGTCACCTGATCCCAGTTACCGCAGATCATAATGTGAGATTGAAGCCTTTTCCATATATTTCCATTCCACAGAAATGACAACAGTTTTCTGGATGGAATCCACTTACTTTTTCTTTAATAGGTCGTATTCATGCTGTGAAAATGAGGATTTACCTAGATTTTTATATATTTTCCAAAATATACCTATCTTTTTAACTAAAAGAAAATTCGATCAAATTGACTCACTTATTTCTTCCTTTATTTGGAACAATAAGAGTCCAAGAATTAATAAGTATCATTTACAAAAATCTGAAAAAGATGGTGGACTTGCACTTCCTAATGTAAGAGTATTATTGGGCTGTGAATATTAGACAATTATGTTTTTGGTTATATTGTCTTGATAAGAACCAAAATCCATTGTGGGTTTATTTGGAATTAAAAACAGTTAAACAATTTCATTTAATTTCAATATTAGGAACTCCATTACTTTTACAGCTCTCTAAAATTCGAAATTTAAATCTTTGCCCGGTTATTAAACAATCCCTACGGATTTGGGTTCAGTTTCGTTTTTTAAAAAAATTAAAACAATTTAAGATGACTATTTTTTTACATCGAAACTTCTCATTTATACCTTGAACAACTGACCCCATTTTTCTCCTATGGAAAAATAAAGGGATCCATTCTTTTACAGATTTATTTTGTGATGGTCCATTATGATCTTTGAAGAGTTAATTAACAAATTTTCTCTCGCTCATACACATTTTTTGCAATATGTTCAGTTTAGACATTTTTACAACAATATTTACCTAAGATTCCTTGTTTCCAAGAATCTGATATGTTGGATACCATTTTGAAATTGAATCCCTTTGTGAAAGGTTCAATTGGCAGAATTTATAATTTATTTTTGTTACGAAACGAGAACCTATCACTCAAGATTAAACAAGATTGGGAGAGAGAACGTAATATGACCTTTGTTAATGAAGATTGGCTTCGAGTTTTGAAAAATGTAAATTCCTCTTCTGAATGTGCCAACTATTGTTTAATTGAATTTAAAACTGTTCACCGTTATTATTTAACAAAGGGGAGACGATCTAAAATATTTCCTAGTGTAGACAAATGCTGAGATAGATGTAAAACTGAAGTAGCTACTTTGTCACATATGTCCTGGTCATGTTCTTCATTAAAATCGTTTTGGAAATCTTTTTTTTCTACAAGTTCTAAAGCTCTGAAAATTAATTTACAACCAAATAGATTGACTGTTCTATTTGGAATAGTTCCGCATCATATTCAGGGTATTTCATCTTCAGATCAACATGTAATTGCATTTGTTACACTACTGACAAGAAGGGCTGTTTTATTAAAATGGAAAGATATTTCTTCCCCTACATTAATTGAATCGTTTTCTCAAGGAATGTTATGTCTTAGTTAGGAAAAAATAGTAGAACATTTGATCCTCGATTCGGTTTAGAGAGAAGATGGGGCTCTTTTGCCAAATATTGTCATTTAATTTGAATTATGCTATATGGTTTCCGTCCGATTTTATTTTTTATATAAATGTGATATGACGGTTGATGATTCTTTTTAAAAAAAAATTAGATGATGGTCAAACGTATTGCTCCGGTGGGTTCATTCCTAATGGATTTTCCCCCTTTTTTTGCGGTTACTGGGTTTTTCCCGAGTTAGATGGGATACTTTTTTCCTTTATTTTTCTATATATATATATTTCCACTCTTATATTTTACGATCAGTTTTTTTCAGCTTTGTTAATTGTATGCATATTAATCTATTGACGTTTTATATCATTTTATAGCTGTAGAAGATTATGTATCAATAAAAAAGATTCTAAAAATGAAAAATGAAATCGACAAAACAATCACTAGACATATGGTGCAGAGTCACGTCGAGTTACATTGTGAGTTCGAGTCCATTTTATCATTCATTTGGCTTGTAACTGTAGACAGGAAACCGTCCTTGAGCCGGGTGTTACCCGCTTTAAGGCTTTTGTATCTCTTCCCCGATGTGGGAGCTGGTTTGCAGCAAGAATGTCCAGGTAATGAGGTTCTTTGACTACATGGCCTGCTTTTCCGAGGCAGGGGAAGTGTAGGAAGAGTCCATGGAGGGGAGGCTTGTTTCTCTGATGTTCTCTGCAGTTCCTTGCAGTCATGGGCAGAGCAGTAGCCATACGAAGGCGTGAAGTATCGACAAGAAGCTCAGAGACCTTGGCCTTCACCCTGCCTTGTGTAGCTGGATCCTGGACTTCCTGTCAGATCGCCGGCAGGTGGTAAGAGTGGGCTCCCTCACCTCTGTCTCTCTGACCCTCAGCACACTTACCCCACACGGGTGCCTCTTTGCCCCCTCGTTTACTCTCTGTATTCTCCTGACGTGTCGCCACCCACAGCTCCAATCTGTTAATTAAATTTGCTGACTACACTACACTGGCTGGCCTAAACTCAAATAATAACGAGGCAGCCTACAGAGAAGAAGTCATCACACCGACACAGTGTTGTCAAGAAAACAACCTCTCCCTCATTGTGACAAAAACAAAGGTTGTGGATTACAGGATGAATGGAGACAGGAACCAAATTCAACATTTCCATGTCTGTTATTGAGACAAAATGCACATTTTAATATTGATCATGACACAAAGTATTTTATACATTGCTAATGACATAAATCATATTTACAGATTGTTACTGACAGAGAATCGTATAATTTGTGTTCCGTGTGTTAACTGAATGTACTTGCCTATGATGCCACAAGTTAGTGTTTCTCTGTCCCTGTACCTTCCCGTAATGGTCCAATTGGCAATAAATTCAACAGGACCTGAGAAATCTCAGTGAGATTTGATTAGTGATGATCATCTTGGCAGCTCGGTAGGTCGAATGTGGAGAGACAGTACACTGTTAAATGCAAATCCCTGAACAATGTCGATGATCAGAGGGTTTTTAGACTCGAAGTTCATCGCTCCCTGAAAGAGACTGCACAGATTGATCGGGTGGTTAAGAAGGCAAAAGACATGGTTGTCATTATTAGTTGGAACATTGAGTTCAAAGGTCGGACTGTGACTGTTTCTTTAAGAGCGTCGGTGTGAGGAGGCGGGACTATGACGTCAGTCACAGGCTGACAGCGCTGACTGTGGACTGAACAAGAGAGCTGAGGCTTGGAACTCTCCTATGCCCACAAGAGTGGGTTAATCATCGGTACACGGAACCACAACGAATGTGTGTGGCTGTCACTTCGTATAATCCATAGGAGTGGGTTTTGGAATATCTTGTGTTAACCCTTGCCTGGGTATGTTGTGTGGTAACCCCTGGAAGACGGTATTCCTCTGACAGGTCACTTTCGCTGATAACTCGTCTGTGGACGGATTCAACGGATAAGAACTTCGTCGACGGTTATTTTGAAGTAACGGCCTTTTCTCTACGTTTCACCCTGGATTACAAATATCTCTCTCCCATCATTTATTCCGTGTATTACTGAACTTTCCTACTTTACCATCTCAAGACTCAATGCTTTGTTCCCTCACGTTCGATAGTCTGGGAATTATATTTACACATATTTACACATTACACTGGTAACTTTCCTTTATTTCGTTGTTACTATATTATAAGTCGATACTACTAAAGACAATGGCTTTAACATCAAAACCAGACTCCAGTGTGAACTCTATTGCTGCTGGTTCGTTTCTAAAACGTTACAGCTCGTAACACAGTTTTATAGAACTAGTTAGACCACATCTGGAGTGTTTCATACAGTTCTGGTCGCTCCCATTCTCGGAAGGATGTCGGGGCTTTGGACAGGGCGCAGAAGAGGTTTACCAGGACACTGCCTGGATTAGAGGGCATGAGCTATAACGAGAGTTTGGACAAACTTGTGTTGTTTTCTCCAGAGCGGCGCAGGCTGGGGTGAGAGTGGATGGACGTTTATAAGATTACGAGAGGAATAGATAGAGTGGACAGACGATATATTTTTCCTGGGGGTTGAAATGTCTAATACATTTAAGGTGAGAGGTGATGTGAGCGGCAAGTTTGCTTCTTTCCACAGACTAATGAGTAGTTGGAGTCTCTGCCTGGGGGTGGGGGTGGGGGCGGGAGGTGTCACCAATCCCGACACGTCATCCCGTTTGCCACTCCCATTTAACCGCAGATGGGCAGCATCTGCGCGTCTGTTTCCGAGGCCCCGCCTCCCGATGATGTAACAATCTGTTCGCGCATGTTCACAGTCTCCGGGTGGACGGTGTTATCCTCTCCGCTCAGAGCTGAAGTGGGTCGGTGGTGTGTTCGGGAAAGACTTTCGTCTCTTCCGTCGGGATCACTGTCTGCGGGCCGAAGATATCACTTTCCCATCGGTGTGTATTGAGACCGATCCCGAGCGGGGAGATCCGATGTTGGCCGTGAGCCCCGAACTGAGGGCCAGTTAATCATCTATTTTCCAGCTATCTAGGCTCGTCAGAAATGTGTCGACTCCACTTAATCTGCATTGAACGATCCAAACCAGGAGCCCAGGCTGTCTGTTTCCTCAGAATTGAAATGGAAGTCCGGCCGACAGGTCACGTGAGGCTGTGTGCCGCAGATTCGCCCCGCCCTCCGCTTTGTGATGCCAGATCACGTGGTGTGATTTTGGCCACTGAGCTCCATTAACTTCCCCGAACTCGTCTCGCTTCCTGAGGCTCCTCGCGTTTGTCCTGGAGCTTTATGGCTGTTGTGTCTTCTCCCGGACTGGGGTGGGTGAGAAAGGAGAACGTCCCAGGTTCTGGGGATCTTTGATTTCACTGCCTGCTTTACTGAGGGACTGGGAAGTCTCGGGGGGAGAATGGTTTCTGTGATGTGCTGATCTGTATCCAAAGGTCGCTGCCGTTTCTCACAGTCACAGGCGGAGCAGTTACCATGCAGAGCGTGAGGTGTCCGGATGGGAATCTTTCTATGGTGTGTTGATAAAAATTTGGTGAGGGTCAAAGTATATATGACAAAGTTCTTGTTGTTTCTTCTAACTTTGTGATTTTTGAATTTTTTATACAGTAGTATGTATCATTAATTCAGTAGCTCTGGTGTGTTCTGACGTCTCCGGAACGGCTTTTTCGTGTTTACAGTAGGATTAGACCCGTGAGTCTGGCGTTCAAACTGTCTTTGGAAATTCCCCCACCCCTCACTGTCACCAGTCTGTCATTCGGTGAAAATCAAGCAGAATCTCAAGTTGCTGGAGATCTGCACTAAAAACTAAATGTTTGAAATCATTCTGACAAAACGTCATTAACCTGAATTGTAAAGTTTGTTCCTCTCCCCGCAGCTGTTCCTTATTTGTTGAGCGTTTCTGGTAATTCCAGCTTCTATTTATTACGTTCTTTTATTCTTTTATTACATTCACCCTGGACTGGTTTATATTTCCTGAAATGGACCTGATTTAACCTGGAAATGGAAATCACTCATCTGTGATAGTAGATCAGTAAAGGAAGCACAACTTTTCCCTGTCAATTATCCTGGTACCATTTTGTCTGTTATTCCTGGAAATGTGTTCAGTACAGTTGTTGCTAACGAGGTTCACATGAATAATCTCAGGAGTGATCGGCTTTATGTATGCGGAGCATTTGATGTTTCTGGACCTGGAGTTCAGAGGGATGGTGGGGGTGGAGTTCAGAGGGACGGTGGCGATGGTGGGGGATGTATGGTTAAGTAAACCTACCGAATGCTGAAAAGTCTGGAAACAGTGGACACGGAGAGGATGTTTCCATTAGACAGAGAATCTGTGATCTGACAGCACAGTCTCAGAATAAAGATGCTTCCCGTTAAAATTCATTTGAGTAACTTTTTTTGCCAAAAGGTGTCTGAAGTGTAGAATTTGTTGCCACAGAGTTTGCCTGAGGCTGCCATTTGGGTATATTTATGACGGAGATTAATATATTCAAGATTGCTAAGTAGCTACAGGGTTACAGGAGGAAGGCAAGAATATGGTGTTGGAATAAAAATCAACCATGGTTGAGTGGTGGAGCAGATGGGATGGATCAAATCACCTAATTCTGTTCCTTATGTCTTACCATAACTGAATGATGCCTCCTTCTGATCCCATATCGTTTTGTGTCATGTGAGGGACAATAACCGATTGTTCACTGAGATCATTACTGTATTGCCTTCAATGTTTAAATTTCAGTGAGATTTGTTCTTAGTAACATTAAGCAGACATGTTTGGATCTACTTTTTATTGTTAATGTGCTTCATTGTCTCTCTGGTTAAAGTTAGACCTGCGGTGCGAGGTTTATTGGAAGAAAAACCGCAACTGGAAGCAAACCACGACTGAAGATGAGGGAACAGCAACAAATGAACCAGCCCGAGGACTGAGAGCATCAACTGGAGAGGACCCATCTGACTCAGTGATTCAGTCAGGAGAAAGTTTGGTGAGTCTCATTCACTCAAACACTGGTCCTTTAGACATCACATACCTGTACAAGGGAAGGTAGGAGATGGCGGGAGTGAAACTGAATGTGCCCAGAAGAACCAGTTATGCCTCTGTCAGACCCAATTGCAATCACTGCAGGTCTGGTACAGTGCTTCCAGCAGCCCAGCCCTTTAAAACCACTCCCAATCTGTGGAAATCGAATCCGGAGAAAGTCACTTAGAGACTATATAAGTACAAACCGTTTATTCCAAGTAACCGGGGCTTACTCAGTTACTCGCTCAAACAGGAACAGTCGATGTCTGTTCCCACTCAATTCACTAACTGACCAACAATTCCCCTTACACCCCAGATATATCCATCCAGATACTCCCCACCCAAGACAGGCTGGAGCCAAAGCTACTTACTGCATGACAGCCCCTAAAGACAAATTACAAAACAGTCATAATGGCTTATACACAGAAAACAAACTGACGCTGTCCTATCTCCACACATGATTGCACAAGGAGATATTCATCCTGAAGCCCTAGCTAGCTACCCTCAAGAAGAAATATGGCTCAGCATGGCTTAGTACATCTGTTGATCATCAGCAGTTTCTGTCAGAAAAACAGGCTGCTATTGTTTAACAAAGTGTTAACCCTTTTACCTTCTTTGATGTTAAAACCACTGTCTTTATTTGTATCTACTTATTATATAACAAATTAAGCATAATAACCAAAACTTAAAGGTGTTACGAGTACACATAAGTGTAAATATAACTCCCAAACCAATGAGCTCAGGGAATACCAAGCTTTAAGTCTTGAGATGGTGAAGTATGAAAGTTCAGTTCATACACAGAATTAATGACGAGAGAGAGATATTGGTAATCGAAGGTGAATGTCGGGAGAAGGCAATTACGTTGAATTCCATAAATTCCACAGTGGTAAAACAGGAAAACAGTCGCCGTAGGTCTTATCCGTCGTCGTTCTAAATCCACATACGAATTATCACTAAAAGTAGCTTATCACAGGAGTACTGTCTGCAAAGGGAATGACCACCCAGGTAGGGGTTGACACACAGGTAGATTCTGCAAGGTACTCCCAATCCAGATCCAACACACAAAGTATTACCGACAGTGATTTCCACAGAGTATCCCTTCTCACAAGTGTTTACCACATAACACACATTGACATTACATACCTGTACAAAGGAATGTAGGAAATAGTTGGAGTTGGAGAATGTGCCCTGAAGAACCAGTTATGCCTCTGACAGACCCAGTTACAATCACTCCAGGTCTGGTAATGTGCTTCCAGCAGGCCAGCCCTTTGAAACCACTCCCATTCCCTCACAGTGGTTACTCTTGCATCTTCTGAAGTCGCTATTGGTCAGTTCTGAGTGGGGAGAGGGAAAGAGAGGGGAGTGTTTATACTGACTGTCTTTCAAAAAAAGTAATTGTTTGAACTTGCTGCAAACTCTCTACCCATACCCTGTACTTTCTCAACCAAATTATTGACATAGATGACAAGTAGCAATGGGTGTAACCCCAGGAATCGTCACTAAGCACGGGACTCGAGTTCAAGAGACTCTCAGGGTCGGTGAGTGGCAGATTCAGCTGTGTGACTCTGTGAGGTTGGGTCCTGGGATATCAGTTTTTGATCCGAGTAAAATCGGTGGAAATCAAGCAGAATTTCAAGTTGCTGGAGATCTGCACTAAAATCTGAAAATGTTTGAAGTCATTCTGATGAAACGTTATCAACCTGAATTGTAGATCCCACAGCTGTTCCTTACCCGCTGTGTGTTTTTGGTAATTCCAGTTTCTTTTTATTACATTCACCCAGGACTGATTGGTATTTCCTGAAATAGACCTGATTTAACCTGGAAATGGAAATGACTCGTCCTGTGATAGTACATCAGTAAAGAAAGCACAACTTTTCCCTGTCAATTATCTGGTACCATTTTGTCTGTTATTGCTGGAAATGTGTTCAGTACAGTTGTTGCTAATGAGGTTTACATGAACAATCTCAGGAATGATTGGCTTTATGTATGAGGAGCATTTGATGGGTCTGGGCCTGTGCGCAATGGAGTTCAGAGGGACGGTGGAGGGATGTATGGTTAAGTAAACCTATCGAATGCTGAAAAGCCTGTATACACTGGAAAGGGAGGGGAGGTTTCCATTAGACAGAGTCTGTGATCTGACACCACAGTCTCAGAATAAAGATACTTCTCTTTAAAACAGAGATGAGAAACAATTTTTGGCTAAAAGATGTCTGATCTGTGGAATTTTTTGCCGCAGAGGTTGGTTGAGGCTGCCATTTGGGTATATTTATGACAGAGATTAATATATTCATGATTGCTAAATAGCTTCAGGGTTACAGGAGGAAGACAGGAATATGGTGTTGGAATAAAAATCAGCCGTGGTTGAATGGTGGGCAGACCAGATGGATTGAATCACCTGATTCTGTTCCTGTGTCGTATGTCTTACCATGATTGAATGATGGCTCCTTCTTATCCCATATCGTTCTGTGACATGTGAGGGACAATAAAAGATGGTTCACAGAGATCATTAAATCTGCCTTCAGTGTTTAACTGTCAGTGAGTGTTGTTCAGAGTGACATTAAGCAGAAATGTTTGGTTCTCCTTTTTATTGTTAATGTGCTTCATTATCTCTCTGGTTAAAGTTAGACCTGTGGTGAGAGATTTATTGGAAGAAAAACCGCAACTGGAAGCAAACCACGACTGAAGACGAGGGAACAGCAACAAGTGAACCAGCCCGAAGACTGAGAGCATCAACTGTAGAGAACCCATCTGACTTGGAGATTCCAGTGATTCAGTCAGGAGAAAGTTTGGTGAGTCTCATTTACTCAAACACTGGTTGGGAGTGAGACTGAATATGCCCAGTAGAACCAGTTATGCCTCTGTCAGAACCAGTTGTGAAGAAGCCCTCCCAATGTTCCCTTTAAACTTATTGTCCTTCACCCTTAACCCACGTCCTCTGGTATCCCCTAGCCTCAGTGGATAAAGCCTGCTTGCATTCACTCTATCTATACCCATCATAATTTTATATACCTCTATGAAGTCTCCGCTCATTCTTCTATGCTCCAAGCAATAAAGTCTTAACCTGTTCAACCTTTCTCTGTAACTCAGTTCTCAAGTCCTGTCAACATCCTCATAAACCTTCTCTGCACTCCTTCAAAGTCCAAGAAAATACCTTGTCAGGTCCTGGAGATTTATCTACTCTGACTTGCCTCAAGATAGCAAGCTCCTCTTCTATCTGAAAAGGTTCCATGACCTCACGAATTGTTTGCCTTATTTCCATTAACTCCATGCAAGTTTCCTTAGTAAAAAAACATTTAAGATCTCCCCCATTTCTTTTGGTTCCATAAATAGCCGACAACTCTGATCTTCAAGAGGACCAATTTTATCCCTTACTATCTGTGGGGTAATTATGTTGTGGTTTCTCTTGCCTTACAAATGACCAGGAGATGCAGAAGATTCTTCAAGAAGGGTTAAAATTTAATTTGATAATCAAGGCTGAGACAGTCATTGAGCTAGTCGCTGATTGCCCACCGATCTCTGGACACAGCATTTTTTATAGTATTTGTCCAGTTGTATTAGCATATATAATCGATCTATAGTTGTGTATTACACGTACATCATGTCCCTATTGTTCCTATAAATTGGCTTAATCATGTTCTGATCTACATCTCTTAGCTACCTCTCATTAACATACCATTGTCTTCTACATTCCTAAGACTTCAGTCCCCTACCAAATTGAGTACATGCACAGCAAATAATAAACTCAGAACTGAGCAATGTTCTAATCTACATTTCTTTAGCTACCTCTCATTAACACACCATTGTCTTCTACATTCCTAAGACTTCATTTTACTAAATTGAGTACGTGCATAGCAAACTGACTAGGTACACAGCAAAATATACAAGTTTTATACTCCATAATATTTTTATACTCCAATACTCCAATATATCCCCCCTTTGAGACCCAGAGGGTTTCACACAGGGAAAGAAGACTAAGAGTCCCCGCACAAAAGCCTCAATAAACTCAAGCATTTATTCCCAAATCTCGGGTAAACTATAATTTTCTGCACCAAGACCTCAAAGTATTCTCTCCCTGCTACCCTGGGCCGCTGAGCCAAAAACCTGTCCCTCTGTACCTGAGACAGGGAAAAAGACTCAGAAGCCCTTACAATCTACTCCCCCACTGTTGTTTTGCTCTTGTTCATCCTGCAGGTGTTGTAGGCTGTAACAATACATTTTCAGTGTTTCTTTCTCCACTAAGCTTGCTTCAGTAATTGCCACGAGCATCGGAAATTGTTTGGTTGCAGCACGCACTACAAGAGATTTGAGACAAGGAAGAAAACAGCACAGCACAAGCGCACAGCTCAACAATATAATACTGACAGTTATTGCAATTTTAGTCAGCCATGCTCCCCATGCTGCGAGTCTACTTTCCAACCAACCAAAGAACTGATGTCCAAATCCTGCATTCTGTTTGACCTCCGACCGCAGATTCTTTAATTTATTCATTGCTCTGGTGAAAGACCCTTCTGGGCTAGTATTGTTCGGTATGAAAGTGCAGCATTCTTCTCCAAACATTACACACACACCCCCTTTTTATGCCAAATGCCAATCCAGTACCTGTCTGTTTTGCCACGCCATCCTGCTAGTTGCATCTAGCTGTTGCCCTAAGGCCTCCAGTGCATCATCGGTGTAGTTGATGAATCTCTGCTGATTATAGTATATATAGTTTATCCATTCAACATTTTTGCTTACCCCTATCACAGGTATGATAGCTTGTCAGTGAGCACCTCATGCGGTGTCAGGCATGTCATTCGATTAGTTTGCATGCGGTAACACATCAATGCTAACGGTAAAGCATCAACCCAGTTAAGTTTAGTGTCTGCACAAATTTTATTTAGTTTGGCTTTCAGGGTTCCATTAATTCTCTCTACCATGCCCTGCGACTGAGGGTGGTATACACATCCAAATCTTTGCTTTATCCTCAGCGCCTGTAGTACCAATTTGACCACTTTCTTAATAAAAGCTGAACCATTGTCTGAGCTAACTTCTGTAGGTATTCCAAATCTTGGGATCGCTTCATTTGTCAGAAATTTTACCACTGTATTTGCCCCTTGATCTCTTGAAGGTACCGCCTCCACCCATCTGCTAAATCGATCGATTACTACCAGCATGTATCTTTTCCCTCTCACTGTCTTTACCATATCTACGTAATCGATCACTAGATGTTTAAATGGTCCCTCAGGTATAGGAATGTGACCTATTGGGGTTGTAATTCCCTTCTGAACATTATTCTGTGCGCATACCTCGCACTGTGACAAGACAAAGTCCACTGAAGCCTGTAAATAAGGTGACCAAAAACCATCCTTTATTTTCTTTATCACTTCCCCCCATGCACAATGGTCAATCCCATGTGCTTCTGAAATCAGAATCGTCAGTAGAGGGGTGGGCACTAGCAACAAACCGTCTTCCGTGCTCCACAAGCCTTCTGGGTTCTGCTTGGCCCCACTTCCGTCTCCACATTGTCTGTTCTGCCAAAGTTGCCTTACCTTGTATTTCAATTAGGTCCTCTACCTCAGGTTCTGGAGTTAGGCTTACCTGGGAGGCAATGACAGCAGATGTACATCCAGACGCCTTTCTGGCTGCCTCGTCCGCAGCTTGATTTCCCTTTGTAATTACATCATTTCCCTTTTTATGTGCCTGGCATTTTACTATAGCCAATGCTTTAGGTTTCATTATAGCTTTTATTAAGTCTAGAATTTGCTGACAATGTTGTATGGGATCTCCGCTACTTTTTTTAAAACCTCTCTGCTTCCACACTGCCCCGAACAAATGGCAAACTCCATGAGCATATGCCGAATCAGTATAGATGTCTACTTTCTCACCTTCCATCATTTCACACGCAACTGTCAGGGCTTTGATTTCCGCTAGTTGGTCGGAACATGGTTGGGGACAGGACTCCATCCTAATAATCTTATAGCTCGACTGATCATGCTGTACTACTGAGAAACCTGCATGATTTCCATCATAATCCCTATAATAAGAGCCATCTACTAACAGAACCTTTTTATCTGCATCCTCTAGAGGTTCTGACTGTAAATCTGCTCTCAATTTGGCAAATGCTATCGTCTTCCCTACACAATCATGGGGTTCTCCATCATAGTCCAAAGGGACAAAATTGGCTATATTACTGGTAGTGCATCTCTGTATAGATATGTCAGGAAATGTCAATAGCATCTGATACGCTGCTATCCTGGCTGGCGTTAGCACAAATTTCCCTCTTTCCAACAATTCTGCTACTTTGTGGTGTGTGTGCAGAGTCACAGGATAGCCCAGGGTTAAAGATTACGCCTTTTCATATGCATAGTACAGCACGGCCAATCCCTGATAACAGGGTGGATACCCCTGAGCCACCTCATCTAGACTCATCCTGTGCCTGTCTCTTGTGTTAAAACCTCTGTGACATAACCCTCCTGTCCGTTGGATACATACAAATGAAAAACCTTCTCGTAGTCAGGCAAAGCTAATGCTGGTGCTGACTGCAATTCCAGCTGAATAGTATTGAAAGCTATCTCCGCCTCTCCATTCCACTGTAAGCCATTCTTCAAATTTGTATGTCCTGCTTCTTTCATTATCTTTTCCAAAGGTGCCACAATCTCAGCCTATTCTCCTATCCAATCTGAGCTGTACCCTGCCATTCCCAAAATCGTCATCATCTGCCCTACAGTCTCGGGTTTGGGGGCCTTAGTTATTGCCTCAATCTGATCTAGTGCTATTGCCTTCACTCCCTTGGATATTACCCTGCCTAGGTACTCCACTTGCTGCGTGCAAAATTGCAGTTTCTTTTTGGATACTTTATGTCCTCCGTGCGCTAGCTTCTCTAACAGAGTTATAGTGTCCTGCTCACACTGTTCCTTACTGTGGGAGCAAATCAACAGGTCATCCACATACTGTAACAATGTACTTTCCAATGGCATGCCCTCTAGGTCTGCCTTCAACACCTGATTAAAAATGTGTGGTGAATGTTTAAATCCTTGCAGCATTCTGGTATAGGTATACTGAGCACCTCTGTACGTAAATGCAAACAGATACTGACACTGGTCGGCTAGAGCAGGGGTCAGCAACCTTTACCACTGAAAGAGCCACTTGGACCCGTTTCCCACAGAAAAGAAAACACTGGGAGCCGCAAAACCCGTTTGACATTTAAAATGAAATAACACTGCATACAACGTTTTTTTTGCCTTTATGCTATGTATAATCAAACTATAATGTGTTGCATTTATGAAATTGATGAACTCCTGCAGAGAAAACGAAATTACATTTCTGCATGCAACAAAAACATTTTGAACTCCGAAAAAAAGACTTTGGGTTGAAAGTTACTTTTAAGTAAAATACTCAATGTCTATTTGAGTCCTTCTTGTATTTATGAAAAACGCCGAACTTAAATTTTCCGCCAGCAGCAAACCAAAAATAACATCAGCCAGCTGTCAGCCTGAAAAATAAAAGGACTATTTCACTGAACAATGAAAAAATATGAATATACATAAAATAATAGGCAATTAAAATATTTATCATACTTGGTTAATGGGATTTCTGCTCCTGGACCTCAGCGCACAGCGTCTGCACATCAGGGCTGTATGACGTCACCTTCATCTTTACACAGGATCGCAAGCTGTCATCTGTGAGGCGTGCGCGATGTTTGTTTTTAATAAAGTTCATGTTGGAGAACACCTGCTCACTTACATATGTGGATCCAAAGATCGACAGGACTCAAAGCGCATACTTTTTAATGTTTACATAAATGTCGGGCATAGCATTCCATGTTTCGAACACAAGTTTGTCCGGTTTTGGAAGGTTTTCAATATCACTCCATTTGTGTTTCCGAGCAAGAACGGCCTTCTGACGGGCAACATCTTCAAGGTCTGCTGTCAAGCGTCTAAACTTGGACACCCATATGTCTTTGTCGGCTTTGTCGGCCAGTTCCATCTCAAGATTAGGTTGACTCACACCTGCCAATGCAGTCGTATTCAGTAGGGAAGGATCGATGCTTAAGGGAGTGACCGGGAAGGATAATGTGTTTTTTTTCCTCTCTGAACTCACAGAAGCGTTTCCCAAACGATGTTTGCATTGCGATGATTGCAGAATGTAAATACTCCGAAATTATCATGTCGTGACCTTGTTTGAACTCTCTCAAATTGGGGAAGTGAGACAAAGTGCCTTTCTGTAAATCTCTGGCAAGCACTGTCAACTTGCGCTCGAATGCAAAAACATCCTCCAACATGTGCAGGGCTGTACGTCCTTACCCCTGAAGAGCTGTGTTCAGCGTGTTCAGGTGCGCTGTCATGTCTACCATGAAGTGTAGCTTTTCCAGCCACTCTGGCTGTTCCAGCTCAGGAAAGGTGAGCCCTTTGCTGCCCAGGAAAGTTTTCACTTCTTCCAGACACGCGACAAAGCGTTTCAGCACCTTCCGTCTGGACAGCCAGCGATGAAAACACGTTGTAGCGGTGTCAGTAAACTGCAGTCAAAGATAGCTTTATTCGAACTAAACAGCCTTGCTTTTAAGCCTCCCTCAACCCAGCCCCCATGGACGCAGATGCTGCAAAAGACGCGTACTCACAAACCCCCGTAGGCTATCTCCCTTCGCCGGAATGCTGGCTAATTGTGAGCCGTTTCGGATGTGGCAGGAAATGTGTCGCCACACTTAGATTGTACAAGATCACCATAATCTTCAAATTTAGAATTACATTTCAAAAGCTAACAAACTAACATAAAATACATTTTAATTAAATACTGACCAATTATTTCCCAAAGCCACAGGGAGCCGCAGCACAGAGGTGAAAGAGCCACAAATGGCTCGGGAGCCGCAGGTTGCCGACCCCCGGGCTAGAGGAATGCTGAAGAAAGCCGAACACAAATCAATCACTGAAAAGTAACTTGCTTCTGGTAGGACATTAGTCAAAAGCGTGTGTGGGTTGGGGACTACCGCTGGCCACTCCTCTACCACATCATTTACCGCTCGCAAATCATGCACCAATCTCCACTTAGATTTATCTGCTTTTAAGACCGGCAGCAACGGGGTATTACATGGACTCTTTGTTCTTTTAAGCACCCCTAATTTAAGCAATCCCTGCACTGTCGATGCTATTTCCTCTTCTGCTTCTGGTCTTAGTGGGTATTGTGGTCTCCTGTGTGGAATTGCTCCTTTTTTCAGCCTTATTTCCACCGGATGAGCTGTTCCCTACGTCCTTGTCAGGCTGTGACCACAGAATAGACGGCAGCTCATCTAACCTTTTATCTTTCTGCTGGCCTCTTTCCTTTCCCAGCAAGGGCAGGTGTGGTTGGGGAGTTATTTCGACCTCTCTCACTGTCCCTACCATATCTACACTTACCATTATTTTACTGCAATTGTTGTCTTCTGATACCCACACCTCGGGCATGATTTTCCTCCACACTGTTACGGTTTCAGCACTCTTAACTAAGGGTCCTAAGTCTTTAGACTGATATCCCTTGTTTACCAACAACGTTATGTGGGGCACAGCCTCCGGTATCCTGTACCATTTTTCTAAAAAGGTGTTCCACTTAACTTGTAAAGCTGCCCCTTGCTTTCCAATTATCACAGCCTCCCCTTCCAGGTGCTGTTGGGTACATGCCTCCAGGTGCCATCTCTCCTCTAACTCCCTGTTCTGAGTCTCGTCAAAAATCACTGTACAATGTCGCTCCGATTTGGACGTGACAGCCCTGGGTAATATAGCCTGCACGCCCTTTTTCCATTTTTCCCAGATTTCCTGAATCTGATCTGCGATGTCTCCTATCCAAAAGACATTAGCCTTCTTGTCGTCTTGCACTATCAATTGAGCCACTGCTCTTTCCACATTCAGCCCATTTCTGGTACATTCTAATTTTAATTCCAATTTCAATAAGGCATCTCTGCCTAACAAATTAATCGGAGTTCCTTTAAAAACTAGCACCGGCAAAACAATTTCTTTATTTCCTATTCTCAACCGCACTGGAGCCGTGCACTGTGTCAACTGTGTTTTCCCGGAGAACCCTACCATCTTAATAAAAACTAATTTCCTTTCCCTGCCCGTTCAGCCCTTCGTTTCGTACGAAGCGGTACCCACAGTGATTTACCAACACCACGTGGACTTTTTCTTAACGTCTTTTTAAATTATTTGTACTTACCCTCACTGCAGTGTTCTTGATCAATCCTTTAAGCCTCCTCTGTTAAATCCCAATTCTGGCAGATTCCTGCGGCAGTGGTTCCACACTTCAGAGACTCCAAGACCTCCCCAAAACCGACAGAATTCTTAGTCTAAATTGTCGCAGAAAGCGCTTACCATTTGTTTGGGTGCACCCTTAATTCTGTTAGCCTTGTGGGGTCCCGGAGGACTGGGAAGCATCCCCAATCTGCCGTTTCCTTTCCGCGGGTCTCTTTCCGGTCCTGTTCATGACGCCAATTGTGTTGTGGTTTTTCATGCCTCACAAATGACCAAGAGACGCAGAAGATTCTTCAAGAAGAAACTTTAATTTGCAAATCAAAGCTGAGACAGTCATTGAGCTAGTCGCTGATTGCACCCAACCACCTCCCCCCCCCCCCCCCCCCCCGATCCTCGGACACAGCATTTTTTATAGTACTTGTCCAGTTGTATTAGCATATGTAATCGATCTATAGTTGCGTATCACACGTACTACAGGTACATCTTGCCACCATTGTTTCTACCAATTGATTTAATCATGTTCTAATCTTCATCTCTCAGCTACCCCTCATTAACACACCTTTGTCTTTTACATTCCTAAGGTTTCATTCTACTAAATTGGGTTCATGCTTAGCAAAATAGCAAGCTTCAAAGCTTGACCAAACTAATCTACATCTCACAGCTACCCCTCATTAAGACACCTTTGTCTTCTACATTCCTAAGATTTCATTCTCAGTACATGCATAGCAAATAGCAAGTCAAAGCTGACTGCATAGTTTTGGTCCAGCAAAATTTATACTCCAATATTTAATACTCCAATAAACGTCAAGAAAGACTATTTGTGTGAGAGTGTTTCAGTTACTGTGGGGCGAAGAACCCATGCTGCTCAGCAGGAAGAGGGAATAATACCAATGGAGAGAGTAAACTGAGCCAAGGCACAGATTGGAGACGGCAGAAATGCCCCATTCTTATAGAGACAGGAAGAGCATCAGAGAATTGATGGTCATTCCAGATACCAGCACTCTGCCCAGTCAGGAAATAATTTCTCTGTCCAGCTTGGGTAGAACCTCACTGTAACAGTGTGATACCAGATCAAACCTTGACAACTCAAGTAATCTCAACTGAAATGTTGTCCTAAACCCACTGATGGATTTTGTAAATCTTTTTACAGGTTAAAAATGAGAAGGAATTAGTCTCCAGGAAGCTCAAGCATGGCACAACAGTTTTGATGTCTCTGTCTAGATGTTTAAAAAGTGGAGCAAGGGAACCAATTGACCATCCTTCCTGTTCAGACTGTGGGGAGGGATTCACTCGGGCATTAGACCAACTGGCACGCCTGTAATTTACACAGGAGAAAGACCGTTCACCTGCTCAGACAGTGGGAATTGATTCACTCAGTTATCACAATTGAATGTACATCAGCAAGTTCACACTGGGCAAGGCCATTCATCTGTTCTGTGTGTGAGAAGGGGTTCAGACAGTCTTCTCACCTGTGAACACACCAATCAGTTCACACCACACCGGGCAGAGGCTGGTCATCTGCTGAAATTCTGGGAAAGGATTCACTCAGTCATCTGACCTAATGGCTCACCAGCGAGTTCACACTGGGGAGAAGCCATTCACCTGTTCAGTCTGTGGAAAGGGATTCACTCAGTCATCCCACCTACTGGAACATCAGCAAGTTCACACTGGGGAGAAGCCGTTCACCTGCTCAGTCTGTGGGAAGAGATTCACTAATTTATCCAGCCTACAGAGACATCAGCGAGTTCACACTGGGGAGA
Organism: Hypanus sabinus; assembly: GCF_030144855.1. Classification (NCBI taxonomy): domain Eukaryota; kingdom Metazoa; phylum Chordata; class Chondrichthyes; order Myliobatiformes; family Dasyatidae; genus Hypanus; species Hypanus sabinus. The sequence continues at coordinate 117,987 of NW_026781541.1, read as the reverse complement.
AACTGTTAACCTGCTCAGTCTGTGGGCAGAGATTCACTAATTTATTCAGCCTACAGACACATCAGCGAGTTCACACTGGGGAGAAGCCATTCACCTGCTCAGAATGTGGGAAGGGATTCACTCGGTTATCTACCCTACTGGTACATCAGCGAGTTCACACTGGGGAGAAGCCATTCACCTGCTCAGTCTGTGGGAAAGGATTCACTCAGTCATCTCACCTACAGAGACATCAGCGAGATCACTCTGGGGAGAAGCCGTTCAACTGCTCAGTCTGTGGGAAAGGATTCAGTCAGTCATCTACCCTACTGGTACATCAGCGAGTTCACACTGGGGAGAAGCCGTTCACCTGCTCAGAATGTGGGAAGAGCTTCACTCATTTATCCAACTTATGGAACCATCAGCAAGTTCACACTGGGGAGAGGCCGTTCAACTGCTCAGTCTGTGGGCAGAGATTCACTAATTTATTCAGCCTACAGAGACATCAGCGAGTTCACACAGGGGAGAAGCCATTCACCTGCTCAGAATGTGGGAAAGGATTCACTCGGTCATCCACCCTACAGGGACACCAGCGAGTTCACACTGGGGAGAGGCCGTTCACCTGCTCAGAATGTGGGAAGAGATTCACTCGGTCATCTGACTTACGGAGTCACCAGCGAGTTCACACTGGGGAGAAGCCGTTCACCTGCTCAGTCTGTGAGAAGGGATTCAACCAGTTAGGTAACCTACAGAGACACCAGCGAGTTCACACTGGGGAGAGGCCATTCACCTGCTTAGTCTGTGGGAAGAGCTTCACTCATTTATCCAACCTATGGAATCATCAGCGAGTTCACATTGGGGAGAGGCCATTCACCTGCTCAGTCTGTGGGAAAGGATTCACTCAGTCATCTACCCTACTGGTACATCAGCGAGTTCACACTGGGGAGAGGCCGTTCACCTGCTCAGTCTGTGGGAAGGGATTCACTCAGTCATCTACCCTACTGGCACATCAACGAGTTCACACTGGGGAGAGGCCTTTCACCTGCTCAGTCTGTGGGAAGGGATTCACTCGTTCATTCACCCTACAGAGTCATCAGCGAGTTCACACTGGGGAGAAGCCGTTCACCTGCTCAGTCTGTGGGAAAGGATTCACTCAGTCATCTACCCTACTGGCACATCAGCGAGTTCACACTGGGGAGAGGCCGTTCACCTGCTCAGTCTGTGGGAGGGGATTCACTCAGTCTTCTACCCTGCTGGCACACCAGCGAGTTCACACTAGAGAGAGGCCATTCACCTGCTGAGAATGTGGGAAAGGATTCACTCAGTCATCCCACCTACTGGCACACCTGTCAGCTCACAATGGGCAGTGGCCATTGTTTTGAATCCCTAGGTTTTGTTTGCTGTGGACTGTCATTTTAAGAGAGAGAGAGAGATTAAGAAGGCAAATGTGTCTGAAGCAGCTTGTTTACGTCGCTCGCAGCTTGTTTAGTTTTAACCGAGGACACAAACACTCAGAGTCAGACGGAGACGAAGGAGGATAAATGGAAGAATCGAAACCAGGGAACTAGTGGCCAAGGGTCACTGTTTGGAACTTTCCTTTGCCCACAAGGGTGGGCTAATTATCGATTCACCGTACTCAAATGTGTGGTTGTCACCTCATTTGATCCATAGCAGTGGATCTGATTTGGGATATCCTGTGGAGACCACTGATGTGTTAACCCTTGCCTGGCTGTGGTTTGGTAATTCATTTGAAGACGATACCCCTCAGGACAAGTCACTTCGGGTGATAATTGGTATGTGGATTTGGAAGGATGACAGATAAAATCTATAGCGACTGTTGGTCTCATTTTACCACCATAGAACCTGTGGAATACGACATAATTGCCTTCTCTCAACATTTATCCTGGATTACAAATATCTCTCTCATCACCTATGCTGTGGTTGAACTGAACTTTCATACTTTCCCATCTCAAGACTTCATGCCTTGTTTCCCCCTAGCTCAATAGTTTGGGAGTTATATTTATACACATAACACTCACGAGGAAATCTGCAGATGCTGGAAATTCAAACAACACACAGAAAATGCTGGTGGAACACAACAGGCCAGGCAGTATCTATAAGGAGAAGAACTGTCGACGTTTAAGGCTGAGACCCTTCATCAGGACTAACTGAAAGGAAAGATATTAAGAGATTTGAAAGTAGTGTGGGGAGGGTGAAATGCGAAATGATAGGAGACCGGAGGTGGTGGGATGAAGCTAAGAGCTGGAAAGATGATGGGCGAACGTGATACAGAGCTGGAGATGGGAAAGGATCATCGGACAGGAGGCCTCGGGAGAAAGAAAGGTGCAGGGGAAGCACCAGAGAGACATGGAAAACAGGCAAACAATTAAATATGTCAGTGATGGGGTAAGAAGGGGAAGAGGGGCATTAATGGAAGTTAGAAGTCAGTATTCATCCCATCAGGTTGGAGGCTACCCAGCCGGTATATAAAGTGTTGTTCCTCCAACCTGAGTTTGGATTAATTTTGACAGTAGAGGAGGCCATGGATAGACATATCAGAATGGGAATGGGACATGGAATTAATATGTGTGGCCACTGGGAGTAGTCTGTTGCTGCTGGTTCGTTTCTAAAGTGTTACGGTTTGTAACAAAATGGGGCCTGCATCTGGGATATGAACAAATTTAAGGATTAATTTAATATGGATTTCATTGGGGAAATCCCTTTTGATTAATTTGTGTGTGGAAAATCAGCAGCAATGGATGTTGATAGATATCTGGAAGTGTGAACCTCTCAGGCATTAGAGGACACCAGAAGGATTGAGTTGTTCAGTATTGCTAAAACGTTAATACTTGCTGAGGTGAAATTCACAATCAGGAGGGCACAGATGCAGAGGATAATAGCTGAACATTATGTATCTGAGGGTGTGTTTAAAGTGGAGGAGTTGGAGGTGTTTCCTGAAAGTAAACATCGTGAGCTTGAGCTCCAGGACAAGTGAGAAAAATTAAAGATGGAGGCTCTGGAAAGGCGGAAGCAGTTTCAGGCTGGAGAGGCAGAAAATCAGAAAGAAAATTCTCTTACAATGTGTAATTAAGAGGAAGGCTTAGCAAGCCTATTCTGCTTTGACAGTTGCTGAAGCAGCTTATTATTTATTTATTTATGCTGCCCCAATCATCGTCACTGGGCTATAAATGTGCAGGAGCTGTGTGTGGTTCAGTGCTTTGCTCAAGGACACACATGCTGCCTCGGCTGAGGCTCGAACTCATGACTTTCAGATCGCTAGTTCAACACCTTAACCACATGGTCACGCAGCACACATTATGACATAGTGAAACAGGCTGTGCTCAAACCTTACGAGTTGGTCCCAGAAGCAGACAGGCAAAAGTTTAGAAATTTGAAGAAATCTATGAACCAGACATACGGAATATGCTTATGAGAAATTTGTGTGTTTTGACCGCTGGTGCACATCTGAACATGTAAATGATGATTTTAACAGCTTCAAAGAGTTGGTTTTAATTGAAGAATTCAGAAGGTGCGTCTATGATGACATAAAGACGTATTTCGATGGAAATGATGAAACATTTTCATATGAGTTGAATTGTCTTTTCCTAAATCTTACTTATATTATCCTTAATTATTTGGATGGAGGTTTGGAGTTATTCGCACTATTGTATATGTACTTAACATTATTCAACGGCCCATGTTGGTTAGTGTTTTTTTTCTCTTTTTTTTCTGGGGTCTTTTTTTTTTTCTTTTTATTTCTTTGTTCATCAATGTTATGAGTTTGGGAGGTTATCTATTTTTATTATTATATATCTGAATGTCTATTTAAACTATTAATTATGTACTCTCAAACACTTTGTATTCATCTTTCATTTATGTTTGTTTAAAATTAATAAAAAGATTTTAAAAGAGAGCAAGAGAGAAGAATTGGTCAAAATTGATTTGAAAAGAACACAGGCAGGGATGAAAACAGAACAGCAATGGCTGGAATTTCTGGAAGCAATTCGGGAGGCACAGGGTATATACACATCACAAAGAGCAAGAAGTATTCTAAAGGTAAAGTGTCAAAACCGTGGCTGATAAAGAGAAACCAAAGAGAACGTAAAAACCAAGGAGAGGGCTCAGAGCAAAAATTATTAGGAAGTTAGAGAATTGGGAAGCTTTTAAAAACAAACAGAATGCAACTAAAATAATTAAGAAGGAAAAGATGGAATACATAGATGAGCTAGCCTGCAATATTAAAGAGGATACCAAATTTTTCTTCAGGTACATATATTGTAAAAGAGAGGCTGAAGTGGATATCGGACCACTGAAAAATGATGCTGGAGAGGTAGTAATGGGGTGTGGGTGCAAGGTGATGGCAGATGAACTGAATAAGTCTTGTACATCACTCTTATCTCTCGAAGACACTGGCAGGAATATGAAAGTCCCAGATGTTAGTGGTCAGAATGTGTAAAGTTACGTAACACGGGAGAAGGTTCTTTTGGGAAACAGAGATGGTCTGAAGGTAAATAGGTCACCTAGATCAAATAGTGTACACCCCAGAGATCTGAAAGAGGTGGCTGAAGTGATGTGCAGGCATTAGCAATGATCTTTTGAGAATCGTTAAGGAAATAAAATCCAAAGAAGATTTTTCCTTCACTGCTCCCCCTCTCCCAGTTTCACCCATCACCTACCACGTCTTCCACCCCTCCAACCCCCACATTGCTTCCTCTGACGTCTCATCTTTTTTGTTCCCAGTCCTGATGAACGGTCTCGGCCCGAAACGTCGACTGTTTACTATTTCCCATATATGCTGCCTGGCCTCCCAGGTTCCTCCAGCATTTTGTGTATGTGTTGCTTGGATTTCCAGCATCCACAGATTTTCTCCTGTTTTTGATAAAAGCAAAAGCAGGGTCACGTAATATAGCAAGAAAACAGTGGGAAGTGAGAGGATTGGAAATCTTTTACATAACCAACAGGAGACAACAAAAAAAAACACACTCACACTCACACACACAGGAGAGACATGATGAAAAATTAAGGTAAGTGAGCCAATAATATCAGGTATCAAAAGTTGTTCAGATATATAAAGAGTAAAAGAGAGGGAAGAGTTGATATTGTACCACTGGAAGATGATGCTGGCGTGTTAGTAATAGAGCAAAGAAATCGCGGCCGAATGTAATAAGTATTTTGTGTCAATCTTCACTGTGTAAGACACTTGCAGTATAATACTATAAGACATAGGAGCAGAATTAGGCCACTCAGCCCTATCGAGTCTGCTCCGCCGTTCTATCATGGCTGATCCCGGTTCTCACTCAACCCCATGCACCTGTCTCCTCGGCATATCCTGTAATGCCTCGACTGATCTGTAAACTATTAGCTTTTGCCTGAAATGTACCCACAGACTTGCCCCCCCGCCCCGCCATCTGTGTCACAGAATTCCGCAGATTTACTGCTCGCCTTAACTGCTCTATAAGGTTGCTCCTCCGCTTTCAGGCTGTGCCCTCTGTTATGGCTACCCCCACCATAGGAAAAGTCCTCTCCTCATCCACCCTATCTGGACTTTTCCACATTCGGTGGGTTTCAGTGAGATTCAAGATTCATGATGAGGTTTATTATCACCGGCATTTCGCGTGAAATTTGTTGACAGCAGCAGCAGTTCAATTCAATACATATTCTGACATAGATAATAATAATAATTAATTAATTAAAACAATAATCAACAAGTAAATCAATTATGTGTGACGAATAGATTATTAAAATGTGTAAAAACAGAAATACTGTATATTGAAGAGTGAACAAAGCTTTCAAAGTCCATTCAGGAATTGGATGGCAGAGGGGAAGAAGCTATTCCTGAATCACTGAGTGTGCGCCTTCAGGCTTCTGTATCTCCTACCTGATGGTAACAGTGAGAAAAGGGCATGTCCTGGGTGCTGGAGGTCCTTTATAATGGGCTCTGCCCTTCTGTGATACCGCTTCCTGAAGATGTCCTGGATACTTTGTAGTTTAGTACCCAAGATGGAGGTGACGAGATTTACAGCCTTCTGCAGCTTCTGAATACCCTCCACCCACATTTACTAAACATAAGTCAGTGCAGGAGTACAGGCCCAAAGCTGGGAAACGCTTCTCATGCTAAACCCCTTCATTCCCGAAATCGTCTTCTTGAAGATCTCTGGACTCTCTCCAATGACAACGCACATTTTCTAAGATAGAAGTCCCACATACTCTAACTAACGGAATGTTAGCCTTCATTGGTAGGGGGATTGAATTCAAGAGCAGGGAGGTAATGCTGCCACTATACAGGGTACTGGTGAGGCCGCACCTGGAGTATTGTGTGCAGTTCTGGTCTCCGTACACGAGGAAGGATATACAGTACTGGCTTTGGAGGCAATACAGAGAAGGTGAACCAGTTTGATTCCAGGGATGAGGGGGTTAACCTATGAGGAGAGATTGAGTCACCTGGGACTTTTCTCTCTGGGGTTCAGAAGAATGAAAGGGAATCTTATAGAAATACCTAGAATTTTGAAAGGGATAGATAAGATAGTAGGAAAGTTGTTTCCATTGGTAGATGAGACTAGAACTCGGGGACATTGCCTCAAGACTCCGGAGAGAGGATTTAGGACGGAGATGAGGGGAAACTGTTTTTCCCACAGAATGGTGAATCTGTGGACTTCTCTGTCCAGGGAAGCAGTTGAGGTTTCCTCACGAAGTATATTTAAGATACGGTTAGATAGGTTTTTGCAGAATAAGGTAATGAAGGGTTATAGGGAAAAGGCAGGTAGATGGACCTGAGTTTCCTGACAGATCAGCCATGATCTTATTGCATGGCGGGGCATACTCAGTGGGCCAATGGCCGACTCCTGCTCCCATTTCTTATGTTCTGACGTGCGGCCTGAGTAGTGTCTTGTAAAGTATCAGCATTATCTCCTTGCTAATATATTCTACTTCACTTTAAATAAAGCCAGCATTGTATTTGCCTTCTTTACCACAGACTCAACCCGGAAGTTAATCTTCTGGGAGTCTTGCCCAAGGTCCTGGTGGCGTAGTGACGTCAGCGCCGGACTCCGTAACGGAGGTCCCCGGGTTCGAATATAGTCGGGCCTCTCCCGAGTACGCTTTCCATCCGTGCCCGGTTGAGTGTTGAGCTCGCAATTCGATCTCATAAAATAAAGAAAAATACTGTGAAATGTCTATGTGAGGAGAAGCGCCCTACACAACCTTCCGATTCGCGCCTAGTAAGGCATGAAAATGCCCGACGCTGCCCTGAGTCAGTCCTGAGTCGAGGACATCATCATCATCATCATCACGCTTCCTTCTGTACTTCTGTGGCTTGAACCTTCACCCCAATCACATAACAGTTCACTATTGTTCCTTTTGCCGAAATGCACTACCGTACTTTTCCCAATACTGTATTCCATCTGCCACTTTCTTGATCGTTCTTCAAATTTGTCTATGTCCTGCTGCAATTGCATTGCTTCGTCAGCACTACCATCGCCTCCACCTACCTTTGTATCATCCACAAACCTTGTCACAAAGCCATCAGTTCCATTATCCAAATCATTGACAAACAATGTGAAAAGCAGCGGTCCGAATACTGACCCCTGAAGAGCACAAGTCACTGCTGGCCAACCAGAAAAGGCCCCTTTTATTCCCACTCGCTGCCTCTTGGCTGTCAGCCAATCCTCTATCCATGCCAGTATTACTTCTGACTTTTATCCTGTTAAGCAGTTTCATGTGTGACACCTTATCAGAAGCTTTCTGAAAATCCAAGTAAATGATATCCACTGCCTCTCGTTTGTCCATCCTGCTTATGACTTCCTCGAAGATCTGTAACAGACTTGTCAGGCAAGATTTCCCTGTATAGAACCAAGCTGGCTTTGACATTATATCATTAGTCTCCTAGTACACCAAAACCTCAACTGTTATCATGACTCCACACTTTCCCAGCCACTGAGGTTAGGCTAACTGGACTATAATTTGCTTTACTTTGCCTTCCTCCCTTCTCAAAGAGTGGATTGACATTTGCAATCTTCCTGTCCTCCGGGACCATGCCAGAATCAAGTGATTCTTGACGTGTCATGAACAATGCATCTGTTATCTCTCCAGCAACCTCTCTCAGGACTCTGGGATGTAGTCCATCTGGTCCAGGTGACTTATCCACTTCAAGAACCTGTGTTTGCCTCAAACGTTTTCCTTTGTAATAGCAATGGCACTCACTCCTGTTCCCTGACACTCATGGATCTCCGGCACACTGGTGGTGTCTTCCACAGACAAGACGGATGCAAAGTATCTATCAAGTTCATCTACCATCTCTTCCCCATTTGTACCCCATGAGCATCATTGTCCAGTGGTCCAATATCAACTCTCGCCTCCCTTTCGTATATTTTATAACTGGTTGATATTATTGTATAGTTTGCTGTCATATTTCACCTTTCGCCTTATAGCTTTTATTTTAAATTTGCCTGTCGTTGGATGTTAAAAGCTACCCAGTTATCCAACCTACTACTCACTTTTGCTACCTTATATGCTTTTATACAGTCCTTAACTTCCTTTGTCGGCCACGATAGCCCAGCCCCGCTGTTTGAGAACTACGTCTGTGGGACATATCTATCCTGCTCATTATGAACTATTCCCAGAAACGTCAGCCATTTCTGCTCTGACGTCATCTCCACCAGCATCCTCCAATCCACCTGGGGAATCACCTCTCTCACGCCTCTGTAATTCACTTTCATTCCATTGCGATACTACACATGTGACCTGTGCTTCTCCCTCACAAATTGCAGCAGGACTTCAATCATATTATGATCACTGCCTTCTAATGGTTCCTTTACATTAACCTGCCTAATAAGATCTGGGTTATTACACAACACCCAATCAAAGATCGCAGTTCCCCGAGTAGGCTCAACCATCAGCTGCTCTAAAAAGCCATTTCGTTTGCATTCAATACATCCCCTCTTTTGCGATCTCACGCCAATCTGACTTTCCCAATCCTCCTGCAGATTGAAGTCACCCACTACAGTTGTGTCATTAAATTTATTACATAAATGCCAAACATTCAGCAGTACCTGGGGCAGAAGTGAGGATACATGCTTTTACCAAGGAGAGAAGGTGTTTTTGAAGCTGAAAGGCCTGAAGATAGATAAGACACCGCAGAGTTCAGAAAGAGGTAGCTGAAGAGATTGTGAAGGCATTAGAGTCATAAAACACTACAACACAGGAAAATGCCATTCGGCCAGTCTAGTCCGTGCTAAAGCATTAATCTTCCGAGTTCCAACAATTTCCACCTGGACCATCGCCCTCCATATGCTTCTCATCCAGTGACCTAAGCAAACTTCTCTTAAAGATTACAATCGTCCCTGCCACTTGCTCAGCAGCTCGGTGCACACTCTCCCCGCCTCTGAATGAAGAAGTTCCCCCTTAGTTTTCTCTTCAAGTGATGAGTAATGATCTATCACAAATCACTAGATTTTGGAACGGTTCTGGTGGACCAGAAATTTGCAAATGTCACTCCACAATTTAAGAGGAAAATTATTGGACAGTTATTATTGTTGGACAGTTATTATTATTGGACAGTTAGTCTGACCTTAGTGGTCAGGAAGATGTTAGAGTGTACTAAGAGTGTGTTTTTTGGGTACTGTAATTGGGGAAACATGATGAAGTAGGCCAAAGTCAGCCGGATTCCTTCAAGGAAATCTTGACTGACAAATCTCTTGGAATACTTTGCAGAAATAACAGGAAAGATAGATAAAGCAGAGGCAGTGTATGTTGTTTGCTTGGATTTTCAGATGATCTTCAACAAGGTACCCCATGCAAGGCTTATTGAGAAAGTAAGGAGGCATGGGATCCAAGGGCACATTGCTTTGTGCATCCAGAACTGGCTTGCTCACAGAAGACAAAGAGTGGTTGTATACTGGTCATATTCTGCATGGAGGTCGGTGACCAGTGGTCTGCCTCAGGGATCGGTTCTGGGACCCCTACCCTTCGTGACTTTAATAAATGACCTGGATGAGGAAGTGGAGGTACGGGTTAGTAAATTTGCTGATGACACATATGTTGGGTTAGGTTGCAGGGGGATATTGATAGTCTGCAAACCTGGGCTGAGAAGCGGCAAATGGAGTTCAACCCAAAGAAGTGTGATGTGTTTCATTTGCTTCGGTCAAATATGATAGCATATAGTATTAATGGTAAGCCTCTTGGCAGTGTGGAGGAACAGAGGGATCTTGGGGACGGAGTCCATAGGACACTCAAAGCTGCTATGTAGGTTGACTCTGTGGTTAAGAAGCCATACTGTGCATTGGCCTTAATCATCCGCAGGCTTGAGTTTAAAAGCCGAGATGTAATGTTGCAGCTATATCGGACTTTGGTCAGACCCCACTTGGAGTACTGTGCTCAGTTCTGGTCGCCAAACTACAGGAAGGATGTGGAAGCCATAGAAAGGGTGCTGAGGAGATTTACGAGGATGTTGTTTGGATAGGGATAGGTTGAGTGAAATCGGTCTTTTCTCCTTGGAGTGATGGAAAATGAGAGGTGACCTGATAGAGGTGTTCAAGTAAATGAGAGACATTGATCGTGTGGATAGTTAGAGGCTTTTTTCCCCAGGGCTGAAATTGCTAGCATGAGAGGGCATAGTTTGATGATGCTTGGAAGTAGGTACGGAGGAGATGTCAGGGGTATGTTTTTTTTACATAGAGAGTGGTGAGTGGTTGGAATGGGCTGCCGGCAATGGTGGTAGGGGCGGACATGATAGGGTCTTTTAAGAGACTCCTGGATAGGTACACGGAGATTAGAAATACAGAGAACTGTAGGTAACCCTTGGCATTTCTAGAGCAAGGACATGTTCGGCATCGCTTTGTGAGCCAAAGGGCCTGTAACGTACCGCAGGTTTTCTATGTTTCTAAGGTGCTGCACGTGAGGCTGCTTAACAGGATCACAGCTCATGGAATTACAGGAAAGAAACTTGTACTGACAAGGGAGAAAGAGTCAGAATAATGTGGGCAATTCTGTTTTGCTGTCGGTAACAAATGCTGTTCTGTAGGGGTCAGTATTGAGACCGCATCATTTCATGTTAAATCTGAATGATATGGATGACGGAATTGATACCTTGGTGACGAACATTGCAGTTGATACAAAGATAGGTACGGGACAGGTAGTTTAGAGCAAAGCGGGAGTCTGCAGAAGGACTTTGATAGGCCTGAATAATGCCAGCAAAGTAGCAGTTGAAATACAGTGTATGCATGTCATGTACATTTGGTAAAACTAATTGGGCGTAGAAAAAAAATAAATGGGAGAAACTTGAAAAAATTAGATGTGCATAAGTGCTTGTGAGTCCTTGAGCAAGAGGCCCTAAAGGTTTGCTTGCAAATTGAGTTGATTAAGGATGACAACTGCAATGTTAGCAATATAAGAGCAGGGATGCGATACTATAGCTTTATAACGCATTGGGCAGATCACTGTTGGTGGATTATGAGCAGATTCCGACCTGTACTTACGATTTATTATCTGAGCAAAAGATGTGCTCGTATTGGAGTGGGTCTGCAGAAGTTTCAAGGAATGATTCCAGGAAGACCAAGAGTGGATGACCTGGATGAGGAAGTACGTGGGAAGGGATTCACTCAGTCATCCAACCTACAGAAATTTATCAATATCCACTGTTGCTGATTTCTACACACAAATAAATCAAAAGGGATATGCCCAATCAAATAGATGATTAATCGATCAATAGCCCCCAAAACAACACGTCCCAGCCGGACACATAACAGGTGACTTTACATCTCACAACAGTGGATTCAGTAATGAAACCCGTGATTAATGTTGTTGTCCCTCTGAAATCATAAGAAACGCACATTAAGGTGCAGTTAAGTGAGAGCGCATCCCCACAGGTGATGTCGCACAGACCCCCCTCGCGCCTGACGTCACGCATGGGCTTCCCACACCGGGATCTGCCCTTACGTGCACAGCGTCTTACGTCATCCATGCGCTGGTGTGCTCAGTCTTTATCAGTTTAATAGCTTGGCTAATAATCACGTGACCAGCCCTCCCCCACCGCTGTCAACAGAGGATTCAGGGGCTGCGCTATTCCCATTGGTGCAAAGCGATGTCAATCCCTTGTTACCACCAGTCGCAGAGGTGGACAAGTCGATGGGGCGTTACCCCCGCTGAGTTCGCCGCCCGCTCCGGCCACATCACAGCGGAGTAAATGTCCGTTTTTTGATTTATTTCCATTTCCCTCCAAGGGAAGTTGGGGCGTTTGTGAAGCGTCTCCTGCGGCCGGAGTCTGATGTGTCGCCGAGAGGTGGAGACCGCTCGGCCCGTCGGTCTGATGCCAGCTCCCTGGGGAGGGAGAGGAGGGATTTTATTGAAAGGAAAAAGATGGTGTGACAGGGAGCGGACAGAATGTTTGTCCCGGTGGATATCTGTGGAAATGTTTGAGCCCACGGTGGTGGTGAGCAGAGGAATTCACATGGGGGGGGCGGGGAACACCGACAGACGGTTCACCTGCAAGTGGGGCCAAAGACAGGGGTAGGAGGTGAGTGGTGGGGGCAACACGGGGCTGCGGAAGATGGACATTTTTTGCACAGAGGATTAAAAAAGTGATTGGAGAGTATTTGTATTAGAGAGTGCAATGAAGTTTCAACAGACTGATCCCTGAAATGGTTGTGTAATCATAAAAAGAAAGATCAAATGTGATAACCCTTTCATTTAGAGAATCGAGGACTGAGAGGTGAACACATTGCAATGCACATCATTACTGGTTGAAACAGGGATCCCAGTCTCTGAACAAGGGGGTGGATGCCTATATTTTATAATAAACCCCCTATTGGTTTACCTTTACCTCCTCTCCCAGTTTTATGCTTGCCCTGGTCCTTCACACCCCCTTACCTGCTTAAGATTCAGCTCATTAGCAACAGTCAGCAATTCATTCTTTTTGGCTTTTCCTAATGCCTCAGGGGTTGGCGATTCCAGAAATTTATAAATGTCCATTGCTGCTGATTTCCACACACAAATAAATTAAAAGGGATTTCCCCAATCAAATCAATAATTCATCGATAAATAGCCCCCAAATTTGTTACGAACCATAATGCTTTAGAAACAAGCCAGCAGCAATAGACTACACCTGGACTCTGGTTTTGATGTTAAATCTGTCTTTATTAGAATCTACTTGTAAAATTGCAACTTAAACAAGATAAACAGAAGTTAACGTTGTTAAGTTTATAAATGTGTGTAAATGTAACTCCCAAACTATTGAGCTTGGGGGAAACAAGGCTTACAGTCTTGAGATGATAAAGTATGAAAGTTCAGTTCAACTACAGATTAGGCGATGAGAGAGGGCGATGAGAGAGGGAGGGAGAGAGGGAGAGAGGGAGAGAGGGAGAGAGGGAGAGAGGGAGAGAGGGAGAGAGGGAGAGAGAGAGAGAGAGAGAGAGAGAGAGAGAGAGAGAGAGAGAGAGAGAGAGAGAGAGAGAGAGAGAGAGAGAGAGAGAGAGAGAGAGAGAGAGAGAGAATGAATGAGAATGAGAATGAGAATCCAGGGTAAATGGCGAGAGAAGGCAAATATGTACAATTGCACAGGTTCCACGGTGGTAAAACGAGAGAACAGTCGCTGGAGATTTTATCCGTCATCGTTCGAAATCCACATACAAATTATCATCGAAACTTGTCACAAGGGGTATCATCTTCAACTGAACTACCACACCACAGCCAGGCAAGGGTTAACACATAAGTGGTCTCCACAGGATACCCCAAATCCGATCCACTGTTAAGGATCAAACGAGGTGACAACCACACATTCGATGTACGGCGAATCGATAATTAACCCACCCTTGTGGGCATAGGAAGGTTCCAACGAGTGACCCTTGGCCACTAGTTCCCTGGTTTCGATTCTTCCATTTTTCCTCCTTCCTCTCTGTCTAACTCTGAGTGTCTGTGTCCTCGGTTAAAACTAAACAAGCTGCGAGCGATGTAAACAAGCTGCAAGTCAGACTGAGTCGGCATCCTAATCTCTGTCTCTCTCTCTTAAAATGACAGTCCACAGCAAACAAAACTCAGGGATTCATAATAACAAGTGTTGTTATGAATTTCACACCACCAGTGTGACAGAGATCCGTGAGTGTCAGGGAACAGGAGTGAGTGCCTTTGCTATTACAAAGGAAAACGTGCTAGGCAAACGCAGGTTCTTAAAGTGGATAAGTCACCTGAACCAGGTGGACTACATCCCAGAGTCCTGAGAGAGGCGGCTGGAGAGATAACAGATGCATTGGTCATGACACGTCAAGAATCACTTGATTCTGGCATGGTCCCTGAGGACAGGAAGATTGCAAATGTCAATCCACTCTTTGAGAAGGGAGGAGGGCAAAGTAAAGCAAATTATAGTCCAGTTAGCCTAACCTCAGTGGCTGGGAAAGTGTGGAGTCATGATAACAGTTGAGGTTTTGGTGTACTAGGAGACTAATGATATAATGTCAAAGCCAGCTTGGTTCTGTACAGGGAAATCTTGCCTGACAAGTCTGTTACAGATCTTCGAGGAAGTCATAAGCAGGATGGACAAACGAGAGACAGTGGATGTCATTTACTTGGATTTTCAGAAAGCTTCTGATAGGGTGTCACACATGAAACTGCTTAACAGGATAAAAGTCAGAAGTAATACTGGCATGGATAGAGGAATGGCTGACAGCCAAGAGGCAGCGAGTGGGAATAAAAGGGGCCTTTTCTGGTTGGCCAGCAGTAACGTGGTCTTCAGGGGTCAGTATTCGGACCGCTACTTTTCACATTGTTTGTCAATGATTTGGATAATTGAACTGATGGCTTTGTGACAAGGTTTGTGGATGATACAAAGTTAGGTGGAGGCAATGGTAGTGCTGAGGGTGCAATACGATTGCAGCAGGACACAAGTTTGAAGAAAGTGGCAGATGGAATACAATATTGGGAAAAGTACGATAGTGCATTTCGGCAAAAGGAACAATAGTGAACTGCTATCTGATTGGGGAGAATGTTCAAGCCACAGATCTACAGAAGGAAATGTGATGATGATGTCGTCAACTCAGGACTGACTCAGGGCAGTGTCGGGCATTTTCATGCCTTACAAGGCGCGGATCGGAAGGTTGTGTGGGGCGCTTCTCCTCACACAGACATTTCACAGTATCTTTATGAGGTCGAATTGCGAGCTCAACACTCAACCGGGCACGGATGGAAAGCGTACTCGGGAGAGGACCGACTGTATTCGAACCCGGGAACCTCCGTTACGGAGTCCGGCGCTGACGTCACTACGACACCAGGACCTTGGGCAAGACTCCCAGAAGATTAACTTCCGGGTTGAGTCTGTGGTAAAGAAGGCAAATACAATGCTGGCTTTATTTAAAGTGAAGTAGAATATATTAGCAAGGAGATAATGCTGATACTTTACAAGACACTACTCAGGCCGCACGTCAGAACATAAGAAATGGGAGCAGGAGTCGGCCATTGGCCCATTGAGTATGTCCCGCCATGCAATAAGAGCATGGCTGATCCGTCAGGAAACTCAACTCCATCTACCTGCCTTTTCCCTATAACCCTTCATTACCTTATTCTGCAAAATCCTATCTAACCGTATCTTAAATATACTTCGTGAGGAAACCTCAACTGCTTCCCTGGACAGAGAAGTCCACAGATTCACCACTCTGTGGGAAAAACAGTTTCTCCTCGTCTCCGTCCTAACTCTTCTCTCCTGAATCTTGAGGCGATGTCCCCGAGTTCTAGTCTCATCTAGAGATTCACTCTAGTCGGTCATCCACCCTACTGAGTCACTGGCGAGTTCACACTGGGGAGAAGCCATTCACCTGCACAGTATGTGGGAAGGGATTCACTCGGTCATCCACCCTAAAGAGACACCAGCGAGTTCACACTGGGGAGAGGCCATTCACCTGCTCAGTCTGTGGGAAGGGATTCACTCAGTCATCCAGCCTACAGAGTCATCAGCAACTTCACACTGGGGAGAGGCCATTCACCTGCTCAGAATGTGGGAAGGGATTCATACTGTGATTCTACCTACAGAGACACCAGCGAGTTCACACTGGGGAGAGGCCATTCACCTGCTCAGTCTGTGGGAAGGGATTCACTCAGTTATCCAGCCTACAGAGTCATCAGCGATTTCACACTGGGGAGAAGCCGTTCACCTGCTTAGACTGTGGGATAGGATTCACTCGGCCATCACAACTACTGGCGCACCAGTCAGTTCACAGTGGGGACTGCTAATTTCCACACACAAATAAATCAAAAGGGATATGCCGGACACATTACAGGGGGCTTTACATCTCACAACACTGGATTCGGTAATGAAACCCGTGATTAATGTTGTCCCTCTGAAATCATAAGAAACGCACATTAAGGTGCATTTAAATGCGAGCGCATCCCCACAGGTGACGTCACACAGAACCCCCTCGTGCCTAACGTCACGCATGGGCTTCCCACACCGGGATCTGCCCTTACGTGCGCAGCGTCTTACGTCATCCATGCTCTGCTGAGCTCGGGCTTTATCAGTTTAATAGCTGGGCTAATAATCACGTGACCAGCCCACCCCCACCGCTGTCAACAGAGGATTCAAGGGCTGTGCTATTCCCATTGGCGCAAAGCGATGCCAATCACTTGTTACCACCAGTCGCAGAGGTGGACGTCCAGAGGGCGTTACCCCCACTGATTTCGCCTCCCGCTCCGGCCTCAAACTCCACATCACAGCGGAATAAATGTCCGTTTTTTGATTTATGTCCATTTCCCTCCAAGGGATGTTGGGGCGTTTGTGAAGCGTCTCCTGCGGCCGGAGTCTGATGTGTCGCCGAGAGGTCGGAGACCGCTCGGTCCGTCGGTTTGATGCCAGTTCCTGGGGAGGGAGAGGAGGGATTTTATTGAAAGGAAGAAGATGGTGTGAAAGGATGTTTGTCCCGGTGGAAATTTGTGGAAATGTCTGAGCACATGGTGGTGGTGAGCAGAGGGATTAACATTGGGACAGTTGACGCGCAAGTGGGGCCAATGACAGGGGTAGGAGGTGAGTGGTTGGGGCAACACGGGGCTGTGGAAGATGGGCATTTTTTTGCACAGAGGATTAACAAAGTGGTTAGAGAGTATTTGTTATAGAGAGTGCAATGAAGTTTCAATAGACTGATCCCTGAAATGGTTGGGACATCATATAAAGAAAAATCAAATGTGGATAACCCTTTCATTTAGAGAATCGAGGACTGAGAGGTGAACACATTGAAATGCACATTATTACCGGTAGAAACAGGGATCCCAGTCTCTGAAAAAGGGGGTGGATGCCTATATTTTATAATAAAACCCCTATTGGTTTACCTGTACCTCCTCTCTCAGTTTTATGCTTGCCCTGGTCCTTCACACCCCCTTACCTGCTTAAGATTCAGCCCATTAGCAACAGTCAGCAATTCATTCTTTTTGGCTTTTCCTGATGCCTCAGGGGTTGGTGCTTCCAGAAATTTATAAATGTCCATTGCTGCTGATTTCCACACACAAATAAATCAAAAGGGATTTACCCAATCAAATCGATAATTAATCGATCAATAGCCCCCCAAATTTGTAAATATCTCAGATGCAGGCCCCAAATTTGTTATGAACCATAACGCTTTAGAAACAAACCAGCAGCAATAGACTACACCTGGAGTCTGGTTTTGATGTTAAATCTATCTTTATTAGCATCTACTTGTAATATTGCAACTTAAACAAGATAAACAGATGTTAACAGTGTTAAGTTTATAAATGTGTGTAAATGTAACTCCCAAACTATTGAGCTCGGGGGAAACAAGGCTTAGAGTCTTGAGATGGTGAAGTATGAAAGTTCAGTTCAACTACAGAATAGGCGATGAGAGAGAGAGATTTGTAATCCAGGGTAAAAGGCGAGAGAACACAAATATGTAGAATTGCACAGGTTTCATGGTGGTAAAACAAGAGAACAGTTGCTGTAGATTTTATCCGTCATCGCTCCAAATCCACATACAAATTATCACCAAAAGTGACTTGTCACAAGGTGTATCATCTTCAAGTGAACTACCACACCACAGCCAGGCAAGGGTTAACACATAAGTGGTCTCCACAGGATGCGCCAAATCCGATCCACTCCTATGGATCAAACGAGGTGACAACCACACATTCGATGTACGGTGAACGATAATTAGCCCACCCTTGTGGGCATAGGAAAGTTCCAAAAAGTGACCCTTGGCCACCAGTTCCCTGGTTTCGATCATTCAGTTTTTCCTCCTTCGTCTCCGTCTGACTCTGAGTGTCTGTGTCCTCAGTTAAAACTAAACAAGCTGCAAGTCAGACTGATTCACCTTCTTAATCTCACTCTCGAAAAATGACAGTCCACAGCAAATGAAACCCAGGGATTCATAACAACGGCCAGTCCCCACTGTGAACTGACTGGTGTGTCAATAGTTGTGATGACTGAGTGAATCCCTTCCCACAGACTGAGCAGGTGAACGGCTTCTCCCCAGTGTGAACTCGCTGATGATTCCGTAGGTGGGATGACTGAGTGAATCTCTTCACACAGACTGAGCAGGTGAATGGCCTCTCCCCAGTGTGAACTCGCTGGTGTCTCTGTAGGTAGAATGACAGTATGAATCCCTTCCCACATTCTGAGCAGGTGAATGGCCTCTCCCCAGTGTGAAGTTGCTGATGACTCTGTAGGCTGGATGACTGAGTGAATCCCTTCCCACAGACTGAGCAGGTGAATGGCTTCTCCCCAGTGTGAACTCTCTGATGCACCTTCAGTTTAGATGAGCTAGTGAATCCCTTCCCGCACAGTGTGCAGGTGAATGGCCTCTCCCCAGTGTGAACTCGCTGATGACTCTGTAGTTGGGATGACTGAGCGAATCCCTTCCCACAGACTAAGCAGGTAAATGGCTTCTCCCCAGTGTGAACTCGCTGATGACTCTCTAGGTGGGAAGACTGAGTGAATCCCTTCCCACATTCTGAGCAAGTGAATGGCTTCTCCCCAGTGTGAACTCGCTGATGACTCAGTAGGTTTGATGACCGAGTGAATCCCTTCCCACAGACTGAGCAGGTGAATGGCTTCTCCCCAGTGTGAACTCTCTGATGACTCTGTAGGCTGGATGAATGAGTGAATCCCTTCCCACAGACTGAGCAGGTGAATGGCTGTCCCCTGGTATGAACACGTTGGTGTGCCATTAAGTCAGATAACCGAGAGAATCCCTTCCCTGAAATTCAGCAGATGACCAGCTTCTGCCCAGTGTGATCTGACTGGTGTGTCCACAGTTGGGATGGCAAGCAGAATCCTTTCTCACACACAGAACAGGTGAATGGAACATCAACTAGTGTGAACTTGTTGATGTTCCTTCAGTTGAGATGACTGAGTGAATCCATTCCCACTGACTAAGCAGGTGAACAGCCTCTCTCCTGTGTAAAATGCCGGGCGTGCCAGTTGCTCAGATGACCAAATGAATCCTTCTCCACAGTCTGAGCAGGAAGGATGATCGAGTGAATCCCTCCCCACTGTCTGAGCAGGAAGGATTGTCGATTGAATCCCTTGTTCCACTTCTTAAATATATAGACAGAGACAACAAAACTGTTGTGCCGTGTTTGAGATTCCTGGAGACAAATTCCTTCTCAGTTTTAACCTGTAAAAAGATTTACAAAATCCATCAATGAGCGTAGGACAACAGTTTAGATGAGATTACTTGAGTTGCCATGGTTTGATCTGGTATCACACTGTTACAGTGAGGTTCATCCCAAGTTGGAAGATAAATCATCTCCTGACTGGGCAGAGTGCTGCTATCTGGAATGACCATCAATTCCCATATGCGTTTCAAGTTCCAACTCCTTAAAGTGCAGGGTTACAAGCTGCAGCTGGATGCACTTCTTGTAGGGGAGGGCATCAGGGACACTACAGGTCTCCCCATCTTCCCTCCAATACCCCCTCTAATTTGTAATAACCAATGTGTACATAAGTCTTGCACTGTGCATTTTTTTTTACCCAGTGACAAGATGTGCACAGTGAATTTTTTATACAGAGGTATTCATTTTCACAGCTAGCAATCACGGTCAATAGGAACGTTGATCTCTTCTGGGTTCGATCCAGTTCATCTGCACTCTCACACAACCTATGTAGCAGGCCTGTAATGGGTAAAGAAGGATTTTCTCACCAACGTTTTGGCATATTGTCCATAAGTGGTTTGCTTGCTGAGTTACACTTTAAAAAGTCAGATTTCCAAATATCACTCCACTTCTTCCCACTTGCAAATTCTCCAGCAACTTTTGCATCACCACAATACACACAGGGGACTCAAGTATCACCAGTTTCTGTATTTTACATAAATATTCCCCCTGAACCCTCCCCCCCAATGACTGACAGTGCTGAACTCAGTTTCTATCCTCCCTTGAAGCCTCCCCCAATTCTCCAGCAACGTTTGCATTGCCACAATACACACATCAGACAGAGACTAACAGTGGTGAACTCAGTGATTGCAATGCCAATGAATACGAAGGGAAGGGCAGGAGTCTTTCTGTCTCACTGGAGTCTGGCACATTTGTGATGTGAAAGCTACTTGTTGCCCAGGGCAAAGGTGTTTGATATCATTATGTAGCCAGAGAGAATGGGACAAAACATGTCCTCACCGGTAGAAAAGTCCAGAACAAGAGAAGGTAGAACAAGCAACAGACACAAAATGCTGGAGGAACTCAGCAGGCCAGGCAGCATCTATGGAAAAGAGTACTAATGCTGAATTCCTCCAGCAGTTTGTGCGTGTTGCTTGGATTTCCAGCATCTGCAGATTTTCTCTTATTAGTGATTGGAGGTAGAACAAAGGTGATTTTCTCAACTGGTGATGTAAAAGATTTTGTTCCCTTTTTCTGAGTTCCTAATCCTTGCCTTTACTATAGCTAAAGCTCAGCTCTGTCTGAGAGATCCATCGGTTCCCATTCACTCATCAGATGGAAGCTCCCCGGGGCCCGTGCACGGATCGTGGTGCTGCGAGACAGGGACGAGAGCAGGACTGTCCTGGGACTGTTGGCCACAGTGTACGGATTTCACAGGAATTTTTCTGAAGTCGGTGTTTAAGGTAAAATCACGGAGGATCGCTCTTACCTGCACCCGACATTTTCAAGGCCTTCTGTGTACTACGCGCATGCGTGATACTCGGGGACGTCCTCAGCCTGATGCCAGGGCACTTCAGCGCCGGCAAGATTCTTAACGCATAGCCCTATGGGTAATCATGGTGCCATTAACCATTTCTGCAAGCACCGGTTCAATGTCCAAACCTCATTTTTTTATAGTGTGTGTAGAAAAAATCTGCAGCTGTTTTAACGCAGAAAATGGCTCCCATAAGCAATATACTCAATATCAACGTATATCTAATGCCAAAGGAAAGTGCAGATATAAAACACCGGAGATTCTGCAGTTGCTGGGAATATAGAGACACACACACACACAAAAAGCTGGAGGAACTTGGCAGTTCAGAAAGCAGCTAAGCAGCGGTGTATACAGTCTAGGAATGCTGAAGGGGCTCAGCCTAAACATTGTCTTTTTATTCCTCTCCACATTTGCTGCCTGAAATTAACCACCTTTTTTTTTTCGGTCAACCAGTTTCCAAATGTTTCTGACCTTTCTTTTGTAGCCACATCCTGCTGGTCTGATTCCTCCTTCTCCTGGTAAACTCTAGACCCCATCCCTCTCTGGAGCCCCAAAGTCCTGACTCAGGCTGGCAACACTTTGGTTTTTGACTCTGCACCATCGAAGATTCACTCGCTGGTCTGCTGTCAGACTTTGGAGGTGCATTGTGTTACGAGACTGCAGGTTCGTTTACTGTGAGTGTCGCTTTAAGTGCCTGAGTGAGGCGGGGCTGTGACATCAAACACAAGGAGAGAGAGAGAGAGAACGTCAAAACCACAGTGAGCTCATCGTCTTGTTCAGACCGGAGAAAATCATGCAGGGAATTCATGCAGGTGTATCAGATGATGAGAGGCATTGGTCGTGTGGATAGCCAGAGGCTTTTTCCCAGGGCTGAAACGGCTAACTCGAGGGGGAATAGGTTTAAGCTGCCTGGAAGTAGGTACAGAGGAGATGTCAGAGCTAACTTTTTTAAGCAAAGAGTGGTGTGTGTGTGGAATGCACTGCCAGCGATGGTGATAGAGGCGGATACAATAGGGTCTTTTAAGAGACTCTTAGATAGGTACATGGAGCTTAGGAAAATGGGTGGCTAGTTGCAGGGAGTGTAATTCTAAGTGGTTTCTAGAGTAAGATACATGGTCGGCACAGCAAAGTGGGACAAAGCATCTGTAATGTGTTGTGCATTTATATGTTTCAAAGAAATTCACGGGAAATCTCCTATCCCACAGAGTGGTGACTTGTTGCAACCTGTCATCTCAGGGATAGTGAGAAGGGAACAGCAGGGAGAGCTTTTGATATACTGATAGGGAACAGAAACATGGGCAGGAACTAGATGGGCTGAGTGGCCTTTCTAGTGTACATTGTGAGAGTCTCTAGACAGTAAATACCTGAGACACGGGATTTGATACAGAACTGATTTATCTTTCACAGATCCACAATATTAAACACCAGTCTAAGTTAAGCCTAACATCAGCAGAACAGACTCCTCCAAAGCTCACTGACCAGAGTTCAGTCCTGGGTGCGATGAGCAGCCGCAAGAACTGCAGAATCTGACAGTAGCAGTCCCTCATGAACCTGCAGCTGACTTCAGTCACTGTGATGGCTAAACTTTTAACACAGAGCTGATTTGAACTTCCTCCCTGATGTAGGAGCGCATAGACCGAAGATGTAGGGGAGAAGGAAAAAAAAGGAGATAATAAAGTTGTTTGCACCATTAGTGATAAACAGAGAGGACGAGGTGGAAAGTTTCTTGAATGCATCTGTTTTAATGCTTGGAGCATTGTAAGGAAGGTGGATGAGCTTAGAGTATGGATTGATAACTGGAAATATGATGTTGTATCTATTAGTGAAACATGGTTGCAGGAGGGGTGTGACTGGCAACTAAATATCCCTGGATTTCGTTGCTTCTGGTGTGATAGAATCAGAAGGGCAAGAGGAGGAGGTATTGCAATGCTTGTCTGAGAAAATATTACAGCAGTGCTTTGACAGGATAGATTACAGGGCTCAGTTAGGGAGCCTATTTGGGTGGAACTGAGGATTGGGAAAGGTATAGTAACACTTATAGGGGTGTATTATAAACCACCTAATTGGGAGCGAGAATTGGAAGAGCAAATTTGTAAGGAGATAGCAGATATTTGTAGTAAGCACAAGGTTGTGATTGTGGGAGATTTTAATTTTCCACACATAGAAACATAGAAAATAGGTGCAGGAGTAGGACATTAGGCCCTTCGATCCTGCACTGTCATTCAGAATGATCATGCCTGATCATCCAACTCAGAACCCTGTACCTGCTTTCTGTCCATACCCCCTGATCCCTTTAGCCACAAGGGCCATATCTAACTCCCTCTTAAATATAACCAATGAACCTGCCTCAACTGTTTCGTGTGATAGAGAATTCCACAGATTCATCTCTCCCTGTGTGAAGAAGCTTTTCCTCATCTTGGTCCTAAAAGGTTTCCCCTTTATCCTTAAACTGTGACCCCTCGTTCTGGACTCGCCCAACATCAGAAACAATCTTGCCTGTCATCTAGCCTGTCCAATCCCTTTAGAATTTTATACGTTTCAATAAGATCCCCCCTCAATCTTCTAAATTCCAGCGAGTATAAGCCTAGTCGACCCAGTCTTTCTTCATATGAAAATCCTGCCATCCCAGGAATCAATCTGGTGAACCTTCTTTGTACTACCTCTTTGGCAAGAATGTCTTCCCTCAGATTAGGGAACCAAAACTGCATACAGTCCTCCAGCTGTGGCCTCACCAGGGCCTTGTACAACAGCAGTAGAACCTCATTGCTCCTGTACTCGAATCCTCTTGCTACGAATGCCAACATAGCATTTGCCTTTTTCACCGCCTGCTGTACCTGCATGCCCACCTTCAATGACTGGTGTACAATGACACCCAGGTCTCGTTGCACCTCCCCTTTTCCTAATCAGCCATTCAGATAATAATCTGTTTTCCTGTTCTTGCAACCAAAGTGAATAAGCTCACATTTATCCACATGAAATTGCATCTGCCATGAATTTGCCTACTCACCTAACCTATCCAAGTCACCCTGCATCCTCTTAGCATCCTCACAGCTAACACTGCCGCCCAGCTTCGTGTCATCCGCAAACTTGGAGATGCTGCATTTAATTCCCTCGTCTAAGTCATTAATATATATTGCAAACAACTGGGGTCCCAGCACTGAGCCTTGCAGTACCCCACTAGTGACTGCCTGCCAATCTGAAAAGGTCCCATATATTCCCACTCTTTGCTTCCTGTTTGCCAACCAATTCTCTATCCACATCAATAACACACCCCCAACACTCTGTGCTTTAAGTTTGCACACTAATCACCTGTGTGGGACCTTGTCAAAAGCCTTTTGAAAATCCAAATATACCAAATCCACTTTTTCTCCCCTATTCATTCTACTAGTTACTTCCTCAAAAAATTCTATAAGATTCGCCAGACATGATTTTCCTTTCACAAATCCATGTTGACATTGTCTGATTATTTCACCTCTTTCCAAATATGCTGTTATCACATCTTTCACAACCAACTCTAGCATTTTCCCCACCACCGATGTCAGGCTAACCGATCTATAATTCCCCGGTTTCTCTCTCCCTCATTTTTAAAAAAAAGTAAGGTCACATTAGCCACCCTCCAATCCTGAGGAACTAATCCAGAATCCAAGGAGTTTTGAAAAATTATCACTAATGCATCCACTATTTCTTGGGCTACTCTGGGATGCAGACCATCTGGCCCTGGGGATTTATCTGCCTTTAATCCCTTCAATTTACCTAACACCACTTCCCTACTAACATGTATTTCCCTCAGTTCCTCCATCTCACTAGACCCTCGGTCCCTTACTATTTCCGAAAGATTATTTGTGTCCTCCTTAGTGAAGACAGAACTAAAGTAGTGATTGAATTGGTCTGCCATGTCCTTGTTCCCCATGACCAATTCCCCTGTTTCTAACTGTAAGGGACCTACATTTGTCTTAACCAATCTTTGTCTTTTCACTTATCTATAAAAGCTTTTACAGTCAGTTTTTATGTTCTCTGCCAGCTTTCTCTCATAATCTTTTTTTCCCTTTCCTAATTAATCCCATTGTCTTCCTCTGCTGGACTCTGAATTTCTCCCAGTCCTCAGGTGTGCCACTTTTTCTGGATAATTTGTGTGTTTCTTCTTTGGACTTGATACTATCCCTAATTTCCCCCGTCAGCCACGGGTGCACTACCTTCCCTGGTTTATTCTTTTGCAAAACTGGGATGAACACTTGTTGTAGTTCATCCATGCAATCTTTAAATGCTTGCCATTGCATATGAACGTTGAGGAACCAACTAGGGAGCAGGCCATTCTAGATTGGGTATTGAGCAATGAGGAAGGGTTAGTTAGCAATTTTGTTGTGTGAGGCCCCTTGGGCAAGAGTGACCATAATATGGTGGAATTCTTCATTAAGATGGAGAGTGACATAGTTAATTCAGAAACAAAGGTTCTAAACTTAAAGAAGGGTAACTTTGAAGGTACGAGACATGAATTAGCTAAGATAGACTGGCAAATGATACAAAGGGTTGACAGTGGATATGCAATGGCAAGCATTTAAAGATTGCATGGATGAACTACAACAATTGTTCATCCCAGTTTGGCAAAAGAATAAACCAGGGAAGGTAGTGCACCCGTGGCTGACAAGGGAAATTAGGGATACTATCAAGTCCAAAGAAGAAACATATAAATTAGCCAGAAAAAGCGGCATACCTGAGGACTGGGAGAAATTCAGAGACCAGCAGGGGAGGACAAGGGCTTAATTAGGAAAGGGAAAAAAGATTATGAGAGAAAGCCGGCAGGGAACATAAAAACTGATTGTAAAAGCTTTTACAGATATGTGAAAAGAAAAAAGATTGGTCAAGACAAATGTAAGGACCTTTACAGTCAGAAACAGGTGAATTGATCATAGGGAACAAAGACATGGCAGACCAATTGAATAACTACTTTGGTTCTGTCTTCACTAAGGAGGACATAAATAACGCTCTGGAAATAGTAAGGGACCAAGGGTCTAGTGAGATGGAGGAACTGAGGGAAATACATGTTAGAAGGGAAGTGGTGTTAAGTAAATTGAAGGGATTAAAGGCAGATAAATCCCCAGGGCCAGATGGTCTGCATCCCAGAGTAGCCCAAGAAATAGTGGATGCATTAGTGATAATTTTTCAAAACTCCTTAGATTCTGGATTAGTTCCTGAGGATTGGAGGGTGGCTAATGTGACCCCACTTTTTAAAAAAGGAGGGAGAGAAAAACCAGGGAATTACAGACTGGTTAGTCTGATGTCGGTGGTGGGGAGAATGCTAGAGTTGGTTATCAAGGATGTGATAACAACACATTTGGAAAGAGGTGAAATCATCGGACAAAGTCAGCATGGAGTTGTGATAGGAAAGTAATGTGTGACGAATCTTATAGAATTTTTTGAGGATGTAACTAGTAGAGTGGATAGGGGAGAGCCAGTAGATGTGGTATACTTAGATTTTCAAAAGGCTTTTGACAAGGTCCCACACACGAGATTAGAGTGTAAACTTAAAGCACACGGTATTGGGGGTATGGTATTGATGTGGATAGAAGATTGGTTGGCAGACAGGAAGCAAAGAGTGGGAGTAAACGGGACCTTTTCAGAATGGCAGGCAGTGACTAGTGGGGTACCGCAAGGCTCAGTGCTGGGACCCCAGTTCTTTACAATATATATGAATGATTTAGATGAGTGAATTAAATGCAGCCTCTCCAAGTTTGCGGATGACACGAGGCTGGGTGGTGGTGTCAGCTGTGAGGATGCTAAGAGGATGCAGGGTGACTTGGATAGGTTAGGTGAGTGGGCAAATTCATGGCAGATGCAATTTAATGTGGATAAATATGAGGTTATCCATTTTGGTTGCAAGAACAGGAAAACAGATTATTATCTGAATGGTGGCTGATTAGGGAAAGGGGAGGTGCAATGAGACCTGGGTGTCATTGTACACCAGTCATTGAAGGGAGGCATGCAGGTACAGCAGGCAGCAAAAAAGGCGAAAGGTATGCTGGCATTCATAGCAAAAGGATTTGAGTACCGGAGCAGGGAGGTTCTACTGCAGTTGGACAAGGCACCTAGAGTATTGTGTGCAGTTTTGGTCCCCTAATCTGAGGAAAGACATTCTTGCCATAGAGGGAGTACAAAGATGGTTCACCAGATTGATTCCTGGGATGGCAGGACTTTCATATGAAGAAAGACTGGATCGACTAGGCTTATACTCACTGGAATTTAGAAGATTGATGGAGGATCTTATTGAAACATATAAAATTCTAAAGGGATTGGACAGGCTAGATGCAGGAAGATTGTTTCTGATGTTGGAGAAGTCCAGAACGAGGGGTCACAGTTTAAGGATAAAGGGGAAGACTTTTAGGACCGAGAGGAGGAAAAACTTCTTCACACAGACTGTGGAGAATCTGTGGAATTCTCTGCCACAGGAAACAGTTGAGGCCAGTTCATTGGCTATATTTAAGAGGGAGTTAGATATGGCCCTTGTGGCTAAAGCGATTGGGGGTATGGACAGAAAGCAGTTACAGGGTTTTGAGTTGGATGATCAGCCGTGATCATACTGAATGGCGGTGCAGGCTCGAAGGTCTGAAGGGCCTACTCCTGCACCTATTTTCTATGTTTCTATCCACTGTCAACCCTTTAAATATCATTTAAATATCAATCTTAGCTAATTCAAGTCTCATTTCTTCAAAATTGCCCTTCTGTAAGTTCAGAACATTTGGTTCTGAATTAACTATGTCACTCTCCATCTTACTGAAGAATTCCACCATATTATGGTCACTCTTAACCAAGGGGCCTCGTATGACAAGATTGCTAACTAACCCTTCCTCATTGCTCAATACCCAGTCTAGGATGGCCTCTCTTTAGTTGGTTCCTTGACATGTTGGTTCAGAAAACCATCCCCCACACATTCTAAGAAATCCTCTTCCTCAGCACCCTTACCAATTTAGTTCACCCAATCTATATGTAGTTTGAAGTCACCCATTATAACTGCTGTTCCTTTTTTGCACGCATTTCTAATTTCCTGTTTAATGCTATCCCCAACTTCACTACTACAGTTAGGTGGCCTGTACACAAAT
This sequence comes from Hypanus sabinus, assembly GCF_030144855.1. NCBI lineage: Eukaryota > Metazoa > Chordata > Chondrichthyes > Myliobatiformes > Dasyatidae > Hypanus > Hypanus sabinus. The sequence continues at coordinate 89,811 of NW_026781541.1, read as the reverse complement.
CCCACCAGCATTTTATGCCCCTTAGTGTTATGCAGCTCTACCCATATCGATTCCACATCCTCCAGGCTAATGTCCTTCCTTTCTATTGCGTTAATCTCTTCACTAACCAGCAACGCTATCCCACGTCCTTTTCTTTCCTGTCTATCCCTCCTAAATACTGAATATCCCTGGATGTTGAGCTCCTATCCTTGGTCACCCTGGAGCCATGTCTCTGTGATTCCAACCATATCATATTCGTTAATAACTATCTGCACATTCAATTCATCCACCTTATTACGAATGCTCCTTGCATTGACACACAAAGCCTTCAGGATTGTTTTTACAACACTCTTAGCCCTTATATTGAGAGCGATTTGTGGCCTGCTACGGCACCTTCGCAGGAGTCCAAGCAAATCTGTCCCCGCAGTTCAATGCCCTACTGCTCCAATGCTTACCAACCGAGTTAGCCAACATGATTAAAACAAATAATATGGATTGGCCTGACAATGACCGAAATCGAATGCGACGAGCTTTGACATATCATTTGGACCCAACTTTCGAATCCCGATCAACCCCGAAGGGAACTAATATTAAAGGTGAATATGCTCAGCGGGAAGAAGGATGCGAACGGGCTATATCTGAGGAACAGAAATGGGAGCAAAAACCTACCAAGGGACAGGTGGGGACAACAACCCGTTTAGAAATTGACAAGAAAATGCTTCCAACCATGAGTGCCAACCCTCAGGAAGAGCCCACTGTAATATTGCAAGTTGCTGGAAATACAGTTCCATTTATGATTGATATGAGGGCAACCACAACCACTCTCGATCAGGATATAGTATTGGAAAAGGGATTCCAGTTATCAGACGCTACAATCACTCTGTCAGGGTTCGAAGGCACAGAACGTACATATTCACATACCCAGCCACTGCAGGTGGAATTCCAGGGGAACCAGTGTGAGGTTTCATTTACAGTCACCACCAGATGGGGGTGAAATCTCGTAGGGAGAGACTTGCTCTGTCCATTGGAAGTCGAGATTCCATGCACGGACAAGGATATCATGCCAGAACTGCGAACAACTGACAGCTTCCTCAGTTTCTGACCACCCAGTGGTGGGCACTTTATCTGGACTCCAGTACATTTGAACCCCTTCTGCCAGCTGCCTGCTCTCATGTGACTCCGTGTTATGACCCTACGGGGTGCTCAACTGAGGAAACCCCTCAAGGGACAGAAGTTCCCAGTCACGGTGATTGGAGAGGTTAAAGGAAGAGACGGTACTGCATTTCCAGCCGAAGTTCCAAATTTCATTTGGCGACAGACAGGACTGGTGGTTCCCAATACCACCGTTAGGGTTTGCCCTGGGTTCAAGCCAAAGAGCCGAGGGCTCCTTGCCCACACCCTGATGAAACAGGCATCCAGCACCGAGGGAGACTGGCAAGACTTGGGCAAGGGGCAGCTCCGATCCTGGAAGAAATCTGAGGTGAAGACGGGACGTCTGGTAAGACATTCGTTCAATAGTGACTGAACCCAAGATGTTGTACCCCATCTCTGGGCAATTTCAGTCCATGAAGTCAGCCCTCCTGTCCGGATCACAGTGAAAGAAGGACAGACTCCCATACATTCCACAATACCCCCTCTAGCCCGTCTGGATCACTGTGAAAGAAGGACAGACTCTCCCCTCCATTCTGCAATAACCCTCTAGCCCGTCCGGATCACAGTGAAAGGACAGACTCTCCCATACATTCTGAAATAACCCCTCTAGCCCATCCGGATCACTGTGAAAGAAGGACAGACTCTCCCATCCATTCTGCTACTCCTCTAGCCTGTCCGGATCACTGTGAAAGTAGGACAGACTCTCCCATCCATTCTGCAATACCCCCTCTAGCCCATCCGGATCACAGTGAAAGAAGGACAGACTCTCCCATCCATTCTGCAATACCCCCTCCAGCCCGTCTGGATCACTGTGAAAGAAGGACAGACTCTCCCATCCATTCTGCAATACCCCCTCTAGCCTGTCCGGATCACTGTGAAAGAAGGACAGACTCTCCCATCCATTCTGCAATACCCCCTCTAGCCTGTCCGGATCACTGTGAAAGAAGGACAGACTCTCCCATCCATTTTGCAATACCCCCTCTAGCCCATCCGGATCACTGTGAAAGGACAGACTCTCCCATCCATTCTGTAATACCCCCTCTAGCCTGTCTGGATCACAGTGAAAGAAGGACAGACTCTCCCATCCATTCTGCAATACCCCCTCTAGCCCGTCTGGATCACAGTGAAAGAAGGACAGACTCTCCCATCCATTCTGCAATACCCCCTCTAGCCCGTCCGGATCACTGTGAAAGAAGGACAGACTCTCCCATCCATTTTGCAATACCCCCTCTAGCCCATCCGGATCACTGTGAAAGGACAGACTCTCCCATCCATTCTGTAATACCCCCTCTAGCCCGTCCGGATCACAGTGTAAGAAGGACAGACTCTCCCATCCATTCTGCAATACCCCCTCTAGCCCATCTGGATCACAGTGAAAGGACAGACTCTCCCATCCATTCTGCAATACCCTCTCTAGCCCATCCGGATCACAGTGAAAGAAGGACAGACTCTCCCATCCATTCTGCAATACCCCCCCTAGCCTGAGGCAAAGTTTTATGAGAATGGAAGCTCTTTTGTGGATCCAGCAGGATAACAATATTCTGACTATGCGATAGTGACGGACAGTGAAGTAATTGAACAGGCCTCTTTTGAAGCAGCTGTCTCCGCCCAGAAGGCTGAGCTGTTTGCTCTGACTCGTGCCTGTATACCAGCAACAGAGGAAAGTGGGAACGTTTACACAGACTCCCGTTATGCATTTGGAATTGTATATGACTACGGGGCTCTCTGGGAACATGGAGATTCCTGACTTCCTCTGGCCACCCCATTAGTAATGTCACCTTTGTAAACAACTTACTCACCGCTCTACAGCTACCTCGAGTTTTGTTCTTCTGAGGGGGACGTCTCTGAGGAGGAGTGAAAACTGTGGTCCCATATGGGGTGCCAGAAAGACCCCGACCTAAGTTTTTGGATTAACAGCGGGACAGGTCTGTTTTTACCAATATTGGTTGATTATATACATAATTGTACACACCTGGGAAAGGAGGGAATGGTTGGTATCCTGAACCCTGCACACCGGGTACGAGTCCCTTGACAGGTTGATCTTTCTCGTGTCTACAAGTTGATTTTATTGAATTGCCTAGAGTACATTGCTATAGATACTGCTTAGTTATTATAGATGAGTTTAGTAGATGGATTGAAGCTATTCCAACTACCATTAATACTGCTGTGACTGTTGTGAATGTATTATTATGGGAAATAATTCCCAGGTAATTCCCAGCTAGAGATGCTGAGCTCTGACAATGGCCCACAATTCGTGATGAAAGTAAACAAATGGGTATGTAACAAACTAGCTATCAAGCAACAATTCCACTGTGTACACCACCCACGGGCCGCTGGCAGAGTGGAAAGAGCCAATGGCACTCTGAAGAGTAAACTGGCCAGACTAACAGCGGAGACTGGACTCACTTGGTTGAAGGTCCGACCATTAGCCCGATTCCACATGAGAGTTATCCCACTGGGGAAAACAGGGTTGTCACCAGCTTAAATCATTTCCGGACGGCCCACGAGGACACCCTGGGAACAAAGTCTCAGGATTAAAGGCAGGGTGAATAAGAATAAGGAACCTTGGTTCTTGATGGATATTGGAACTCTGATAAAGAAGGGAGAGATGTATGACATGTATAAGAAACAGGGAGCAAATAAGGTACTTGAGGAGTATAAAAAGTGCAAAAAAAATACTTAAGGAAGAAATCAGGAGGGCTGAAAGAAGACATGAGGTAGCGTTGGCATTCAAGATGAAGGACAGTAAGAGCTTCCACAGGTATATTAATAGCAAAAGGATAGTTAAGTGATAAAATTGGTCCTCTTGAGGATCAGAGTGCTCGACTATGCATGGAACCAAAAGAAATTGGGGAGATGTTAAATGGTTTTTTTGTGTCTGAATTTACTAAGAAAACTGGCTTGGAGTCAATGGAAATAAGGCAAACAAGTATTGAGGTCATGGAACCTATACAGATAGCAGAGGAGGAGGTGCTTGCTACCTTGAGGTGAGTAGATAAATCTCCAGGACCTGACAGGGTATTCCCTCGGACCATGAAGGAGACTAATGTTGAAATTGCAGATATATTTAAATGTCGTTATCTACGGGTGAGGTGCCAGAGATTTGGAGGATAGCTCATGTTGTTCCGTTGTTTAAAGCAGGCTCTAAAAGTAATCCGGGAAATTATAGGCTGGTAAGTTTGATGTCGGTCATGGGTAAATTATTGGAAGGAGTACTAAGAGATAGGATCGACAATTATTTAGATAGACAGGGACATATTAGGGAGAGTCAACACGGCTTTGTGCACGGTAGGTCATGTTTAACAAATATATTAGAGATTTTCGAGGTGGTTACAAGGAAAGTGGATGAAGGGAAGGCAGTGGATGTTGTATACATGGACTTCAGTAAGGCCTTTGACAAGGTCCGCATGGGAGGTTAGTTAGGAAGATTCAGTCACTATGTATACATGGTGAGGTAGTAAATTTGATTGGAAATTGAGAATGGGAGAAGTCAGAGAGTGGTAGTGGAGGATTGCTACTCTGATTGGAGGCCTGTGACTAGTGGTGTGCCACAGGGATCAGTCCATTGTTATTTGTCATCTATATCAATGATCTGGATAATAATTTGGTAAATAGGGTCAGCAAATTTGTTGATGATACAAAGATTGGAGGTGTATGCACAGTGAAGAAGGTTTTCAAAGCTTGCAGAGAGATCAGGACCAGCTGGAAAAATGGTAGATGGAGTTTAATACAGACAAGTGTGAGGTATCGCACTTTGGAAGGTCAAACCGAGGTAGAACATACAAGGTAAATGGTAGGGCACTGAGGAGTGCACTAGAACAGAGGGATCTAGGAATACTGATACAAAATTCCCAGAAGTGGCATCACATGTAGATAGGGCAGTAAAGAGAGCTTTTAGTACCATATAACCATATAACAATCACAGCACAGAAACAGGCCATCTCAGCCCTCCTAGTCCGTGCCGAACTCTTAATCTCACCTAGTCCCACCTACCCGCTCTCAGCCCATAACCCTCCACTCCTTTCCTGTCCATATACCTATCCAATTTTACCTTAAATGACACAACCTAACTAGCTTCTAATACTTCTACAGGAAGCTCATTCCACACAGCTATCACTCTCTGAGTAAAGAAATACCCCCTCATGTTTCCCTTAAACTTCTGCCCCCTAACTCTCAAATCATGTCCTCTCGTTTGAATCTCCCTTACTCTCAATGGAAACAGCCTATTCACGTCAACTCTATCTATCCCTCTTAAAATTTTAAATACCTCGATCAAATCCCCTTCAACCTTCTACGCTCCAATGAATAGAGACCTAACTTGTTCAACCTTTCTCTGTAACTTAAGTGCTGAAACCCAGGTAACATCCTAGTAAATTGTCTCTGCACTCTCTCTAACTTATTGATATCTTTCCTATAATTCGGTGACCAGAACTGCACACAATATTCTAAATTTGGCTTTACCAATGCCTTGTACAATTTTAACATTACATTCCAACTTCTGTACTCAATGCTTTGATTTATAAAGGCCAGCGTTCCAAAAGCCTTCTTCACCACCCGATCTGCATGAGACTCCACCTTCAGGGAACTATGCACTGTTATTCCTAGATCTCTCTGTTCCTCTGTATTCCTCAATTCCTGTATGTTCTATTTGGATTATTCCTGCCAAAATGTAGAACCTCACACTTCTCAGTATTAAACTCCATTTGCCAACGTTCAGCCCATTCTTCTAACCGGCATAAGTCTCCCTGCAAGCTTTGAAAACCCACCTCATTATCCACAACACCTCCTACCTTAGTATCATCGGCATACTTACTAATCCAATTTACCACCCCATCATCCAGATCATTTATGTATATTACAAACAACATTGGGCCCAAAACAGATCCCTGAGGCACCCTGCTAGTCACTGGCCTCCATCCCGATAAACAATTATCCACCACTACTCTCTGGCATCTCCCATCTAGCCTCTGTTGAATCCTTTGGCCTTTATAAATCCAAGTATTGAGTATAAGAGTTGGAATGTTATGGTGAGGTCGTATAAGGTATTAGTGAGGCTGAATTTGGAGTATTGTGTGCAGTTTTGTTCACCGAATTACAGGAAGGATATTAGTAAGGTTGGAAGTGTGCAGAGAAGGTTTACAAGGATGCTGCCAGGACTTGAGAAACTGTTTTACAGAGAAAGGTTGAATTGGTAAGGATTTCATTCTTAGGAGTGTAGAAGAATGAGGGGAGACTTGATAGAGGTGTATAAAATTAGGATGGGTATAGAGAGAGTGAATGCAAGCAGGGTTTATCCACTGAGGCTAGGGGAGAGAAAAAAAAACAGAGGACATGGGTTAAGGGTGAAAGGTGAAAAGTTTAAAGGGAATATAAGGGGGGGCTTCTTCACAACTGGGTCTGACAGAGGCATAACTGGTCCTTCTGGGCATATTCAGTCTCACTCCCAACTATTTCCTACCTTCCGTTGTGCAGGTATGTAATGTCTAAAGGACCAGTGTTTGAGTAAATGAGACTCACCAAACTTTCTCCGGACTGAATCAATGGAATCTCCAAGTCAGATGGGTCCTCTCCAGTCGGTGCTCTCAGTCCTCGGGCTAGTTCACTTGTTGCTGTTCCCTCGTCTTCAGTCGTGGTTTTTCTTCCAATAAATCTGTCACTGCAGGTCTAACTTTAACATGAAAGATAATGAAGCACGTTAACAATACAAAGGAGGACCAAACTTTTCTGCTGAATGTTACTAGGAATAAAGCTCACTGAAACTTAACCATTGAAGGCAAATATAATGATCTCAGTGAACAATCTTTTATTGTCCCTCACATGACACAGACGATATGGGATAAGAAAGAGCCATCATTCAGTCATGGTAAGACATATGACACAGGAACAGAATTAGGTGATTCGATCCATCTGGTCTGTCCACCATTCAACCAGGGCTGATTTTTATTCCAACAATGTATTCCTGCCTTCCTCCTGTAACCCTGAAGCTACTCAGCAATCATCAATATATTAATCTGTCACAAATATACCCAAACGGCATCCTCAAACAAAATCACAAATTCCAAATATCAGACTTCTTTTGGCCAAAGAAATTTTCGCATCTCAGTTTTAAAGGGAAGCAAGTTTATTCTGAGACTGTGCTGTCAGATCGCAGACTCTCTGTCTAATGGAAACATCCTCTCCATGTCCACTGTATCCAGGCTTTTCAGCATTTGGTAGGTTTATTAACCATACATCCCTCCACCACCCCCACCGTCCCTCTGAACTCCATCGAGCACAGGTCCAGAACCATCAAATGCTCCTCCCACATAAATCCGATCATTCCTGAGATTATTCTTGTAAGCCTTGTTAGCAACAACTGCACCGGACACATTTCCGGGAATAACAGTCAAATCGTTTCCAGGATAATTTACAAGGTCAAGTTGTGCTTCCTTTACTGTTATACTATCACTCCATTTCCAGGTTAAAACAGGACCATTTCAGGAAATTTGTATTACAGGTCCTAGGATACAGATCCTGTCTTGTCTGTACTTGACCGACCGCAGTTGCTGGACGATAAACTTGCAGGAGTAATGTGTGGCTCAGCTCTAATGCGTGGAGCTGAGGCTCGAACCATTATCCCCCTGGACTTCCCAGTCTCTCGGTAAAGCAGGCAGTGAAATCAAAGATCCCCACAACCTGGGACGTTCTCCTTTCTCACCCACCCCAGTCCGGGTGACGACACAACAGCCAAAACCTCCAGGACAAATGTGAGGAGCCTCAGGAAGCGAGACGAGTTCGGCGAAGTTAATGGGACTCAGTGGCCAAAATCACACCACGTGATCTGGCATCACAAAGCGGAGGGCGGGGCGAATCTGCGACACACAGCCTCACGTGACCTGTCGGCCGGACTTCCATTTCAATTCTGCGGAAACAGACAGCCTGGGCTCCTGGTTTGGATCGTTCAATGCAGATTAAGTGAAGTCGACACATTTCTGACGAGCCTGGATAGTTGGGAAACATATGAGTTCCTGGTCCTCAGTTCGGGGCTCGCGGCCAACATCGGATCTCCCCGCTCGGGATCGGTCTCAATACTCACCGATGGGAAAGTGATATCTTCGGCCTGCAGACAGTGATCCCGACGCAAGAGACGAAAGTCTTTCCCGATAACACAACCGACCCACTTCAGCTCTGAGCGGAGAGGATAACACCGTCCACCCGGAGACTGTGAACATGCGCGAAGAGATTGTTACATCATCGGGAGGCGGGGCCTCGGTAACAGACGCGCAGATGCTGCCCACCTGCGGTTAAATGGGAGGGGCAAACGGGGTCACGTGTCAGGATTGGTGACACCTCCCCCCCCCCCCCCCTCTCCCAGGCAGAGACTCCAGCTACTCATTAGTCTGTGGAAAGAAGCAAACTTGCCGCTCACATCTCCTCTCACCTTAAATGTATTAGACATTTCAACCCCCAGGAAAAATATATCGTCTGTCTATCTATTCCTCTTGTAATCTTATAAACGTCCATCCAGTCTCACCCCAGCCTGCGCCGCTCTGGAGAAAACAACACAAGTTTGTCCAGCCTCTCGTTATAGCTCATGCCCTCTAATCCAGGCAGTGTCCTGGTAAACCTCTTCTGCGCCCTTTCCAAAGCCCCGACATCCTTCCGAGAATGGGGGCGACCAGAACACTGAAACAATCCAGATGTGGTATAACCTGTTTTGTAAAGCCTTGTTACGAACTGTGGCGTTTTAGAAACGAACCAGCAGCAATAGAGTTCACACTGGAGTCTGGTTTTGATGTTAAAACTATTACCTTTATTAGTATATAGTAACAGGCTCGTAACAGCCGAAAAACAACTTCCCGACTTTTGAACTCAATGCTTCAACTAACAAAGACAACCATGTCATTTGCCTTCTTAACCACCCGATCAATCTGTGCAGTTTCTTTCAGGGAGCGATGAACTTGGAGTCTAAGATCCCTCTGATCATCGACCCTGTTCAGGGTTTTGCATTTAACAGTGTACTGTCTCATTCATTCGACCTACCGAGCTGCCAAGATGATCATCAGTAATCAAATCTCACTGAGATTTCTCAGGTCCTGTTGAATTTACTGCCAAGTGCACAAGTACGGGAAGGTACAGGTACAGAGAAACACTGAATTGTGGCAGCATCACCGGCAAGTACATTCAGATATCACACGGAACAGAAGTTATACGATTCTCTGTCAGTAACGATTTGTAAATATGTTTCATCTTATTAACGTTATATAAAATACACTGTGTCATGATCAATATTAAAAGGTACATTTTGTGTCAATAACAGACTTTGAAATGTTGAATTTGGTCCCTGTCTCCATTCTCCCTGAAATCCACAACCAGCTCCTTTGTTTTTGTCACAATGAGGGAGAGGTTGTTTTCTTGACACCACTGTGTCGGGGTGATGACTTCTTCTCTGTCGGCTGCCTCGTTATTATTTGAGATTAGGCCAGTCAGAGTAGTGTCGTCAGTAAATTTAATTAGCAGATTGGAGCTGTGGGTGGCGACACGTCATGGGAATACAGAGATTAAAGGAGGGGGCAAGGAGACACCCCTGTGGGATATGTGTGCTGAGGGTCAGCGAGACCGAGGTGAGGGAGCCCACTCTTACCACCTGGCGGCGATTTGACAGGAAGTCCAGGATCCAGCGTTACAAGGCAGGGTGAAGACCGAGGTCTCTGAGCTTCTTGTCGATACTTCACGCCTTTGTATGGCTACTGCTCTGCCCATGACTGCAAGGAACTGCAGAGAACTTTGGAGAGCAGAGAACATCGGGGAAACAAGCCTCACCTCCATGGCCTCTTCCTACATTTCCACTCCCTCGGAAAAGCAGGCCTTGTACTCAAAGACCCTCACAACCTGGACATTCTTGCTGCAAACCCGCTCCCCCATCGGGGAAGAGATACAAAAGCCTTAAAGCGCGAACTACCCGGCTCAAGGACGGCTTCCTGTCTGTGGTTATAATCCAAAAGAATGATGAAATGGACTCGGCCTCACAATGTAACTCGACGTGACCCTGCACCACATGTCTATCTGCACTGCACTTTCTCTGTAGCCATAATGCTTTGTTACATTGTTGTTTTGTCATTTTCATTTTTCATTTTTATAATCTTTTTTACCAGTACATAATCTTCTACAGCTATAGAATGAAACAAGACTTCAATGGATTAATATGTATAAAATTAATAAAGCTGAAGAAAAAAAACTAATCGTAAAATATAAAAATGGAAAATATATATAGGAAAAAGAAGGAAATAAAGAACCCCATCTAACTCGGGGGGAACCCACTAACAACAAAAAAGGGAAAAACCCATTAGGAATCAATCCCCCGGAGCAATCCGTTTAACCATCATCTACATATAAAAATAGAATCGTCAACCGCCATTTCATATTTATAAAAAAATAAAATTGGAAGGAAACCATATAGCATAATTCAAATTAAATGATAATATTTGACAAAGAACTCTATCTTCTCTCAAAATCGAATCGAGGATCAAAAGTTCTACTATTTTTTTTTTCAAACTAAGACATGAGATTCCTTGAGAAAACCAATCAATTAATGCAAGGGAAGAAGTATCTTTGTATTTTAATAAAATGGCCCTTCTTGTCAATAGTGTAACAAATGCAATTACAACTAGATCTGAAGATGAAATACCCTAAATATGATGTGGAACTATACCAAATAGAAAAGTCCATCCATTAGGTTGTAAATTCATTTTCAGAGCTTTAGAACTTGTTGGAAATAAAGATTTCGAAAACGATTTTAATGATGAACATGCCGGAACTTATGTGACAAAGTAGCTACTTCAGTTTTACATCTATCACAGCATTTGTCTATACTACGAAATATTTTAGATAGTCTCTCCTTTGTTAAATAATAACAGTGAACAGTTTTAAATTGAATTAAACTATGATTGGCACATATAGAAGAATTTCCGTTTTTCAAAACTCGAAGCCAATCTTCATTAACAAAGGTCATAATAAGTTCTCTCTCCCAATCTTGTTTAATCTTTAGTGATATGTTCTCTTTTTGTAACAAAAATAAGTTATACATTCTGCCAATGGAAAGTTTCACTAAGGGATTCAATTTCAAAATGGTATCTAACAAATCAGATTCTTGTAAATATGGAAACTTAAGTAAGCATTGTTGTCAAAAATGTCGAAACTGAACATATTCCAAAAAATATGTATGAGCGAGAGAAAATTTGTTAATTAAATCTTCAAAGGTCATCAATCGACCATCACAAAATGAATCTGTAAAAGAACGGATCCCTTTATTTTTTCCATAGGAGAAAAATGGGGTCAGTTGTTGAAGGTTTAAATGAAAAGTTTCGATATAAAAATCTAGACAACTGAATTGTTTCAAATATAAAAAATTACGTAACTGAACCCAAATCCGTGGGGATTGTTTAATAACCGGGTAAAGATTTAAATTTGGAATTTTAGAGAGCTGTAAAGCTAATGGAGCTCCTAATATTGAAGTTAAATGAAATTGTTTAAAAGCTTTTAATTCCAAATCAACCCATAATGGTTTTTGTTTCTTATCAAGCCAATATAACCAAAAACATAATTGTCTAATATTCACAGCCCAATAATACAGTCTTAAATTAGGTAGAGCAAGTCCACCATCTTTTTTAGATCTTTGTAAATTATACTTATTAATTCTTGGTCTCTTATTGTTCTAAATAAAGGAAGAATTAAGAGAGTCAATTTGATCGAAATTTTTTTTAGTTAAAAAGATAGCTATATCAACCAAGGCAGTAAGAGGATTTGGGTCAAATTGGACCCTAAGAAGTTGTGTAAAGGTATGGAATACTTCCCGCCAAAACTTTTCAATTGTAGGGCAAAACCAAATCATATGAATTAAAGAGGCATCACCAGAGTTGCATTTATTACAAAGTGGAGTAAAAACTGGAGAGATTCTGTTTAGAAACGTAAGCTCTATGAACCACTTTAAATTGTAGAAGAGAATGACGAGCACAGAAAGATGATGTATTAACCCGTTTAAGAATTCTATTCCATCTATCATCAGTAATCTGACAATTTAGGTCATCCTCCCAAGCTTTTTTTATTTTATCAAAGAAGTCTTGTCTAGAATCAATCAACAAGTTATAGATACCGGTAATAGAACCATTTACAAAAATGTCCTGGTAAACCTGTTCTGCGCCCTCTCCAAAGCCCCGATATCCTTCCGAGAATGGGGGCGGCCAGAACTGTATGAAACACTCCAGATTTGGTCTAACTAGTTTTATAAAACTGTGTTACGAACTGAAACGTTTTAGAAACGAACCAGCAGCAATAGAGTTCACACTGGAGTCTGGTTTTGATGCTAAACCCATTCTCTTCACTAGTATCTACTTATGACATAGTAATTTAACGAAATAAAGAAAAGTTAGCAGTGTTTAGTGTATAGATGTGTAAATATAACTCCCAGACTATCGAGCCTGAAAGAGCAAAGCCCAGAGTCTTGAGATGGTAAAGCAGGAAAGTTCAGTATCCCACGGAATAAATGATGGGAGAGAGATATTTGTGATCCAGGGTGAAACGTAGAGAAAAGGCCGTTACATCAAAATAACTGTCGACGAAGTTCTTATCCGTTGAATCCGTCCACATACGAGTTATCAGCGAAAGTGACCTGTCACAGGAATACCGTCTTCCAGGGGTTACCACACAACACACCCAGGCAAGGGTTAACACAAGATATTCCACAATCCACTCCTATGGATTATACGAAGTGACAGCCACACACATTCGTTGAGGTTCCGTGTACCGATGATCAACCCACTCTTGTGGGCATAGGAGAGTTCCAAGCATCTGCTGCGACTAACTGAAGCGATCAGCTTTTTCAGTCTCTCTCTCTCTCTTTAGACTGGCCGACTGCCTGTCTGCAGATCGCTCTCTCTCTCTCTGATGGTTCAGTCCACACTCAGCGCTGTCAGCCTGTGACTGACGTCATAGTCCCGCCTCCTCACGCCGGCGCTCTTAAAGAAACAGTCACAGTACGACCGCAGGCTCGTAACTGCCGCAACACAACTTCCCGACTTTTGAACTCAGTGCTTCAACTAATAAAGACAACCACGCCATTTGCCTTCTTAACCACCCGATCAATCTGTGCAGTTTCTTTCAGGGAGCGATGAACTTGGAGTCTAAGATCCCTCTGATCATCGACACTGTTCAGGGTTTTGCATTTAACAGTGTACTGTCCCATACAGTCGAACTACCGAGCTGCCAAGATGATCATCACTAATCAAATCTCACTGAGATTTCTCGGGTCCTGTTGAATTTATTGCCAAATGCACAAGTACGGGAAGATACAGGTACAGAGAAACATTGACTTGTGGCAGCATCACAGGCAAGTACATTCAGATAACACACGGAACACAAGTTATATGAGTCTCTGTCAGTAACCATCTATAAATATGTTTTATGTCATTAACGATATTTAAAATACATTATGTCATGATCAATATTAAAATGTGCATTTTGTGTCAATAACAGACTTGGAAATGTTGAATTCGTTCTCTGTCTCCAGTCCTCCTGTAATCCACAACCAGCTTCTTTGTTTTTGTAACAATGAGGGAGAGGTTGTTTTCTTGACACCACTGTGTCGGGGTGATGAATTCGTCTCTGTCGGCTGCCTCGTTATTATTTGGGATTCGGTCGATCAATGTAGTGCCGTCAGCAAATCTAATTAAAAGATTGGAACCCGCCACTGCAGCCCCACAGTGCACTATGTACTGATTGCAAAGCCACGAAATTGCATGTGAATGGCCTTCCCTCCCCCAACTCCACTCTTTCTGCCTCACCAGCAGACTGGGACATCTCACATCTCGCTGCCTCCTCCAGGACGTTAAACTGTGAACAACTGTGGTCAGGGACTGATCTCTGGGGAACTCCAAACGTTACCTCCTTCCAGTCTGAAAACGACCCAATCATCCAGACTCACATTACCGGCAGTTTATCGATCTCCAACGAAAAATCCTAATCACCTACTCCCGATGTTCAATACCATTGCTAACTCTGAGTTTACCACCGTCAAATGCCGGGAGGGACATAATAATCAGAAAGTCTCTAGTCACAGCCGTGTAAATACAATGTGATCTCAGTGTGTGTGTGGCGCATGCTCAGAACGCGAAGGAGACAGACAGACTGAGCCAAGTCACAGACTGATGAAGGGGAGGAATGATCCATTTTGATACAGAGAGGGAAGCAGAGAGTTTGATATTGTGCCTGATGCCGGAACTGTGGCCAGTTAGAAGATGAAGTCTTCTCCCCTCAAATTGTTTTGAGTTGCGACATTGTTTTTCTCAGAAGGCACCATGGAGAATAAAATTATCTTAACTGAAATGTTCTCCTTTACGCACTGACGTGGTTTGTAAACTTTTAACAGTTTAGAAAAGTCAAAGGATTTGTGTATGGGAATCACAAACACAACAGCACGTTCGTTCCGTTGTATCTGTCAGTTCACCAGCGCTTGAATGCCGCCGATCCTTGAATGTGGAGGCGGAAATGCGGGAGAAGACAGCGCCCCACTCGCGACAAGGAGAGCACGAACACGTGTCCATGCCCGTGATCTGATTGGATACATCGCCATGACGTTATAGCACTGTGACGTCATTCTCTGGCTCTCATTTTGGAGCGAAGTGGCCGTTCACCTGCTCCGTGTGTGCGAAGAGGCTCATTGTGACACCTTGTGATGCTCCGGTGAGTTCGCAATAAATAGAGGCCACATTTCTGTCTGGAGTGAGCAAAGAGTTTTACTCAATCATCCCAGCTGCTGCAACACCAGCAACTTCACATCAGGGAGGAAGTCCAAATCAGCTCTGTGTTAAATGTTTAACCATCACGGTGACTGAAGGCAGCTGCAGGTTCATGAGGGACTGTTACTGTCAGATTCTGCGGTTCTTGCGGCTGCTCATCGCACCCAGGACTGAACCCTGGTCACTGAGCATTGGAGGAGTCGGTTCTGCTGACTCCTTAAACCAGACTGGTGTTTAATATTGTGGATCTATGAAAGGTAAATCAGTTTGTATCAAATCCCGTGCCTCAGGTACTTACTGTCTCTACCACAATCACTATGTACACTAGAGAGGCCACTCAGCCCATCTGGTCCCTGGCCATGTTTCTGTTCCATATCAGTTTATGAAAATCTACCCCTGCCGTTCCCCTCTCACTCTCCCTGAGATGACAGGTTGCAAATAGTCACGACTCCGTGGGGTAGGAGATTTCCCTTGAATCCCAGAGAATCACAGAAATCTTGAACACATTACAGACTTTTGGCCCACAATGTTGGCCCGACCATGTAACTTTGTCTCTAACCTGCCTAGAATTACCCTACCGCATAGCCACCTATTTTCCTAAGCTCCATGTTGTACCTATCAAAGTACCTCTTAAAAGACCCTGTTGTCTTAAAAGACACTGTTGCTGGCAGGGCATTCCATACACCACCACTCTTTGTTTAAAAAATCTTTGCTCTGACATCTCCTCTGTACCTACATCCAAGCAGCTTAAACCTATTCCCCCTCGTGTTAGCCGTTTCTGCCCTGGGAAAAAGCCTCTGACTATCCACACGACCGATGCCTCTCATCATCTTATACACCTGCATGAATTTCCTGCATGATTTTCTCCGGCTGAACAAGACGATGAGCTCACTGTGGTTGTGACGTTGTTCAGGGCTCCGGACGAAGTTGGTTAAACTCCTTCTTCCCCGCTCTTTTCAACGTTTTGGGTCATTCTCACTAATTTCAAAGGTCTTCGCTTCGAACTGCTGGGTTGTTCCAATGAACCTCTGAAGTCTGACAGCAGACTAGTGAGTGAATGGAGCAGAGTCAGAGACTTCGCTTCGAACTGCTGGGTTGTTCCAATGAATCTCTGAAGTCTGACGGCAGACTAGCGAGTGAATGGAGCAGAGTCAGAGACTTCGCTTCGAACTGCTGGGTTGTTCCAATGCACCTCTGAAGTCTGACGGCAGACTAGCGAGTGAATGGAGCAGAGTCAGAAACCAAGTTGCCCGTCAGGGATCTGGGGCTCCAGAAAGAGATGAGGCCTGGAGTTTACAAGGAGGAGGAAGAAGAGAAACCGAACCTGCAGGATGTGGCTACGAATGAAAGATCAGACACATTTGGAAACTGATTGATTGAAAAAAAAGGTGGTTAATTTCTGCAAAATACTGGAGGAAATCAATAGATCGGGCAGCAAATGTGGAGAGGAATAAATAGAAAACGTTTAGTCCGAGCCCCTTCAGCATGCCTAGACTGTGTACTCCTCTGCTTAGTTGCTAGCTGAACTGCACAGTTCCTCCAGCATCGTGTGTGTGTGTGTGTGTGTGTGTGTGTGTGTGTGTGTGTGTGTGTCTGTATTTCTAGCAACTGCAGAATCTTTTGTCTTTTATATCTTCATTTGTAAGAGGGTTGTACTTCGGCATTAGATAAACAGAATGCCTGTTGATATTGAGTACATTGTTTTTAGGAGCCGCTTTCTACGTTAAAAGAGCTGCTGAGTTTTCTACACAGAAAAAAACCCAGAGGTGTGGATATAAAATCGGTACATAAAACCCATAAATCACGTATGGGTTTTACGTGATTACCCATAAAACCGTGCGTTTAAAATTTCTCTGCCTCTGAAGCACCAATCAAATGCGCAGCCGTCAAGGTTGTTGACGTACCCGAATTAGAGCGCATGCGCGCTGTATACAAAAGGGCTCAGCAGGCGCGTTCAAGGTAAGAATGAATCTACGGGCGGCTATCTTAAACACTGAGTTCAGAACAATTGTTCTGATGCCGGACACCGTGACCCGCAATCCCGGGACAGTCCTGTTGTCTTCCCCATCTCTCAGCCCCACGATCCGTGCACGGGCCCTGGGAAGCTTTCGGCTGCTGAGGGAATTGGAACCGATGGATCTCTCAAACAGAGCTGAGCAGCTATCTAAATGCAAGGATTAGGAACTCGGAGAAGGGGAACAAAATCTTTTACATCACCAGTTGAGAAAATCTTCTTTGTTCTACCTCCAATCACAAACAAGAGAAAACCCATGGAGAGGGCACAGTTTTAAGGTGCTTCGAAGCAGGTACGAAGGAGATGTCAGGGGTGTTGTATTCTTTATACAGACCGTGGGTTACTCATAACAAACTATATTCGGGAAGAATTGACCTTTTATTTAACAGCAACAAAATCACGTTTTACACTGCCATGCTTCTCGATCATTCTTCATTTCTGCGCATTCTCAGAACTCTGTCCAGTCACGTCCTGGCACGTGATATCACCACGAGGGGTGAGTTTCTTTACGCAGAGTGATGAGTGTCTGGAATGGGCTGCCGGCGACTGTGATGAAGGCGGATGCAATCGTGTCTTTTAAGAGGCTTCTGGTACATGGTGCGCAGAAAAATAGAGGACTATGGGAAACTCTAGGTAATTTCAAAAGTAAGTAATATATGGCACAGCATTGTAGGCCGAAGGGCCTGTATTGTATAAATGGTGAAGTCACTTACCCATGACCTCTGCTTGTCAGCCCACCCAACATCAGTGGAAAATGCTGCTTGCAAATACCTCTATCTATACCCTTATAATTCTGTATACTTCCAACAAATCCTCAAAGCAGTGTACAAACTCCATTTCCAAAAAAGTTGAGATATTTTCTAAAATGCAATAAAAACAAAAATCTGTGATATGTTAATTCACGTGAACCTTTATTTAACTGACAAAAGTACAAAGAAAAGATTTTCAATAGTTTTACTGACCAACTTAATTGTATTTTGTAAATATACACAAATTTAGAATTTGATGGCTGCAACACACTCAACAAAAGTTGGGACAGAGTTAAAATAAGATTGAAAAGTGCACAGAATATTCAAGTAACACCGGTTTGGAAGACTCCACATGAAGCAGGCTAATTGGTAGCAGGTGAGGTATCATGACTGGGTATAAAAGTAGCGTCCATCAAAGGCTCAGTCTTTGCAAGCAAGGATGGGTCGTGGCTCACCCCTTTGTGCCAAAATTCATGAGAGAATTTAGGTCTTTCAATATCTACAGTACATAATATTGTGAAAAGATTCAGAGAATTCAGAGACATCTCAGTGCGTGAAGGGCAAGGTCGGAAACCACTGTTGAATGCACGTGATCTTCAAGCCCTCAGGCGGCACTGCCTAAGAAACAGTCATGCTATTGTGACAATTACAGCCATCTGGCCTTGGGAGTACTTCGGAAAACAATTGTCACTTAATGCAGTCCGTCGCTCCATCCAGAAATTCAACTTGAAACTGTATTACTCAAGGAGGAAGCCATACATCAACTCTATGCAGAAACGTCAGCAAGTTCTCTGGGCCTGAGCTCATCTCAGATGGACTGAAAGACTGTGGAACTGTGGTCAGATGAGTCCACATTTCAGCTCGTTTTAAGAAAAAAACGGGCATTGAGTTCTCCATGCCAAAGGTGAAAACGACCATTCTGATTGTTATCAGTGAAAGGTGCAAAAGCCAGCATCTGTGATGGTATGGGGGAGCATCAGTGCCCACGGCATGGGTGAGTTTCATGTATGTGAAGGTAACACTGACTCTAAGGCATATATTAGGATTTTAGAGAGACATATGTTGCCATCAGGGCGACGTCTCTTCCCGGGACATCCATGCTTATTTCAGAAGGACAATGCCAGACCACATTCCGCACGGGCTACAACAGCGTGGCTTTGCAGACACAGAGTGCGTGTGCTTAACTGGCCTGCTGCCAGTCCAGATCTATCTCCTGTTGAAAACATATGGTGCATCTTGAAGAGGAGAATCAGACAACGGAGACCACAGACTGTTGAGCAGCTGAAGTCTTACATCAAGCAAGAATGGACAAAATTTCCAATTGCAAATCTACTACAATTAGTATCCTCAGTTCCAAAATGATTCAAAAATGTTATTAAAAGGAAAGGGTAATGTAACACAATGGTAATCATGCCTCTGTCCCAACTTTTGTTGAGTGTGTTTGTGTTGCAGCCATCAAATTCTATATTTGTGTATTTACAAACTACAATTAAGTTGTTCAGTAAAACTATTGCAAATCTTTTCTTTGTACTTTTGTCAGTAAAATAAGGGTAAATGTGAATTAACGTATCAGAGATTTCTGTTTTTATTGCATTTTGGAAAATATCCCAACTTTTCTGGAAATGGTGTTTGCATAATTTCCTTGTTTATGCTTAGAGCCTTTTTTAGGTGCATGTGAGCTCGATTTCAACATTTAAGAGGTTTGTGTTGGTACCTGGATGGCAGGGGTATGGGAGTGGGCAGTTTAAATGGTTCAACACAAACTCGATGGCCCATAGGGCCTGTTTCTGTTTTGTATTTTTCTACGACTGTGACAGGATCCTGAAATAATTCTAATATGTACTCTATGAACTTGTAACAGCTAGGGTGGACAAACCATTCATCTCAGCAGGAATTTTTTATATGGCGTTAAAACGGTGGCACTTTAAGTTAATAATACATAAAAGAATTCCCAGCAGCACGTCAAGAAAGACTATTTGCGTTTCAGATACTGTGGGGCCAGGCACCCGTGCTGCTCAGCAGGAATAGGGAATACGAGCATTAGAGAGAGTCAAACTGAGCCAAGGCACAAATTCGAGATGGCAGAAATGCCCCATTCTTATAGAGACAGGAAGAGCATCAGAGAATTGATGGTCATTCCAGATACCAGCACTGTGCACAGTCAGGAGATGATTTCTCTGTCCAACTTGGGTTTAACATAACTGTAACAGTGTGATACGAGATCAAACCTCGGCAACTCAAGTAATTTCATCTCAGATGTTGTCCTAAACCAATTGATGGATTATGTAAATCTTCTTACAGGTTAAAAACGAGAAGGAATTTGTCTCCACGAATCTCAGATATGGCACGGCAATTTTGCTGTCTCTGTCCCGATATTTAAGAAGTGGAGCAAGGGATTCAATCGACCATTCTTCCTGCTCAGACTGTGGGAATGGTTTCACTCGGTTATCTCAGTTGAAGGTACATCAGCAAGTTCCCACTGAGCAAGGCCATTCATCTGTTCTGTGTGTGAGAAAGGATTCTGTCGGGCATCCCACCTGCGGACATACCAGTCCGATCACACTGGGCCGAGGCTGGTCATCTGCTGAATTTCAGGGAAGGGATTCTCTCGGTCATCTGACCAAATGGCACACCAGCAAGTTCATACCGGGAAGCGGCCATTCACCTGCTCAGACTGTGGGAAGGGATTCACACAGTCATCCACACTACAGATTCATCAGCGAGTTCACACTGGGGAGAAGCCATTCACCTGCTCAGACTGTGGGAAGGGATTCACACTGTCATCCCACCTACAGAGACACCATCGAGTTCACACTGGGGAGAAGCCATTCACTTGCTCGGTCTGTGGTAAGAGATTCAGTGAGTCATCTGACCTACTGGTACATCAGCGAGTTCACACTGGGGAGAGGCCATTCACCTGCTCAGTCTGTGGGAAGGGATTCACTCAGTCATCCAACCTACTGGTATATCAGCGAGTTCACTCTGGGGAGAGGCTGTTCACCTGCTCAGTCTGTGGGAAAGGATTCACACTGTCATCCCACCTACAGAGACATCTGCGAAGTCACACTGGAGGGAAGCCATTCACCTGCTCAGAATGTGGGAAGGGATTTACACTGTCATCCCACCTACAGAGACACCAGCGAGTTCACACTGTGGAGAAGCCATTTACCTGCTCAGAATGTGGGAAAGGATTCACTCAGTCATCCATACTGCAGATTCATCAGCGAGTTCACACTGGGGAGAAGCCGTTCACCTGCTCAGACTGCGGGATGAGATTCACTTGCTCATCTAAACTGAAGGTACATCAGAGAGTTCACACTGGGGAGAAGCCGTACACCTGCTTAGACTGTGGGAAGGGATTCACTCAATCATCCAACCTACTGGTACATCAGCGAGTTCACACTGGGGAGAGGCCATTCACCTGCTCCGTCTGTGGGAAGAGATTCACATGCTCAACAAAACTGAAGGTACATCAGCGAGTTCACACTGGGTAGAAGCCGTTCATGTGCTCAGTCTGTGGGAAAGGATTCACTCAGTCATCCCAATTACTGGTACACCAGTCAGTTCACAATGGGGAGTGGCTGTTGTTATGAATCCCTGGGTTTTGATTGCTGTGGACTGTCATTTTAAGAGAGAGAGATTAAGAAGGCGAATCAGTCTGCCTTGCAGCTTGTTTACATTGCTCACAACTTGTTTAGTTTTAACCGAGGACACAGACACTCAGAGTCAGATGGAGACGAAGGAGGAAAAATGAAAGGATCGAAACCAGGGAACTAAAGGCCAAGGGTCAATCTTTGTAACTTTCCTATGCCCACAAGGTTGGGTTAGTTATCGATTCATCGTACATCGAACGTGTGGTGGTCACCTCGTTTGATCCATAGGAGTGGATCTGATTTGGGGTATCATGTGAAGACCACTGATGTGTTAACCCTTGCCTGGGTGTGGTGACGATACCCCTTGTGACAATTTGCTTTTGGTGATAATTCGTATTTGGATTTGGAATGACGATGGATAAAATCTACAGTGATTATTCTCTCGCTTTAACACCATGGAACCTGTGGAATTCGACATAATTGCCTTCTCTTGACATTTACCCCGGATTAAAAATATCTCCCTCATCACCTATTCCGTGGATGAACTGAGCTTTCATACTTTACTATCTCAAGACTCCAAGCCTTGTTTCCCCCGTGCTCAGTAGTTTGGGAGTTATATTTACACACATTTATTCACATAACACTGTTAACTTCTGTTTATCTTGTTTAAGTTACAATATTATAAGTAGCTACTAATAAAGATAGTGGTTTTAACATCAAAACCAGACTCCAGGTGTAGTCTATTGCTGCTGGTTTGTTTCTAAAGCGTTACGGTTCATAACAAAATTGCATCCTGCGTCCGGGATATGAACAAACTTGGGGAAATATTGATCGATTAATTATCGAGTTGAATGGGGTGATCCCTTTTGATTTATTTGTGTGTGGAAATCAGCAGCAATGGATATTTATATAATTCTGGAAGCACCAACACCTGAGGCATTAGGAAAAGCTAAAAAGAATGAATTGTTGACGATTGAACCTCAATGAGGTAAGGGGGTGTGAAGGAGCAGGGTAAGCATAAAACTGGGAGAGCAGGTAAAGGTGAAAAAAATAGGGGTTTTATTACCCAAAATGTTTATAAGCTCAACAGAATTGTTCTAGAGTCTAAACTTGAATCAGCTAAACAGAACAAAACTGGGTTACAACAATGCAGCGAAATACTCCTCAGACCTAGAGACACCACTCAGCTCCTGGCTGTGGGCTTATATTGGATGCTGGCCATTCAATAGTAAATTGCATTGGACAGAAAACATTCCTCTCCATATAAGATATGCCATAAATGACGTAGCTCCAGAGAACACCCCTCTGGCTGTAGCAGAATCCAATTATCCAGCCCCATCTACATAGGCTGGTGTCATGCAGCCACTGAGTCGTTTCCCAGGTTATCAGGAGGACGGTCGGCTACAGGACACTTTAATAGGCCCGGCTGATGGTGCGGCTGCGAATTGCAGACGCCACAGGGGACTATGAGAAAGCCAGAAATTCAGAGGAAAATAGTTGAGCACTATATATCTATGAAGGTATTTGATAAGGAAGTGTTAAAGAGGTTTCCTGTGAGTAAAGAGGAGATCCAGTTACAACTAGAACAATTGAGGACTGATGTACTTAGATTAGAGGCTGAAGAAAAAGAGACAGAGGGGGTTTGATGCTAGAGAGGTAGACAAACAGAGGGAGGAAGCAGAGAAAAAGGTGTTTTGAAGCTGAGGAAGCAGACAAACAGAGGGAAGAAGGAAAAAGACAGAGGCAGGTTCTGACAGATAAGTTAAGGCTCAAGAAAGAAGTTGCTGTCTCAAAGGAGTTGGTTGTACCATTTATTGCCAGCCAGGAAGTTAAATTGGTCCCTCCATTTGATGAGACTGACGTGGGTAAATACTTCCAGCCTTTTGAGAAAGTGGCTGAAAGTCAAAAGAGGCCGAAAGGAAGCTGGACTCTTTAGTTACAAAGTATAATTTTTCTGCCCTATCAATTGAAAATGCAGCTGATTATGTCGTTGTGAAACAGGCCGTGCTCAAAGCTTATTTGTTGGTTCCAAAAGCTTACAAAGGCTTGGAAATTGGAGGAAATCTATGAAACAGACTTACATGGAATTTGCTTCTGAGAAGTTTGTGTGTTTTGACCGCTGGTGCACATATAAAAATATAAATGATGATTTTTACAGATAGAAAGAGTTGGTTTTAATTGAAGAATTCAAAAGGTGCGTCTATGATGACATAAAGAGATATTTAGATGAAAATGATGCTGCCACTTTGCAGGAGTCTGCTAGATTAGCAGATGAGTTTGTTTTAACTCATAAGGTTAAGTTTACCCTGAATAAGAGCTTCCAAAAGAGTAGCAGGGTCACCAGGGTAAAACAGAAATTAAAGCCGGGGCTAGTGACAAGAGTAAGGATGAAGGGAAACAGTTGAAGGTGAAATATTCTGGTCTTGCTTGTTACTATTGTAAGAAAGCTGGTCATGTGATGGCTAATTGTTCTGTCCTGAAGAAGAAAATGGAAAAGGTGGCAGTCCCAAATGCCTGTGTTCAGTATGTTGAAGCACCTATAAACCCACAGGGTTCTGAATATTCTGTTGAGGCTCAGTTAAGGACTGAGAGGTCTGACTGAGTTAAGAAGGTGTTCGATCATTTTATGTCAGATGGGTTTGTATTAGTAAATGAAGAATCAACCCCAGTACCAGTGAAAATTCTTCGAGATACTGGGGCTTCTCAGTCACCTATATTAGACAGTGTTCTAAAGTTTGGTGATGAGACTAACACTGGTGTGGTAAATCTTATTCAAGGCTTTGGGGGCGGTGTGGTTTCTGTGCCGTTGCACAAGGTAACTTTATAATCAGGATTGGTTTCAGGACCTGTTGAGATCGGATTGTGCTCCAGTTTACCAGTGGAAGATGTTACTTTGCTGTTAGGGAATGACCTGGCAGATGGTAAAGTTGTTCCTGCAGTGCAGTTCACTACTAAGCCAACCACTGATGACCCACAGATGGATTTTAACATTTATCCTTCCTACGCAGGAACTCAAAGTATGGCTAAAAAGTCTGCCAATGCAGAGAGTTCTGTGCAGCATGATTCTGATACCCATGATAGCCAAAATCGGGATTCAGGTTATGATGACTCGTCAGGGACTTTTCTGCCTTCATTGTTTCAACAGGATTCAGGTCGTAAGTCTGATGAGAAAGATTTATCCCTGTCTCGGAAGGAGATTATAGCAGAACAGAACCGAGACCCTGAGTTTGAAGCTTTAAAACAAACAGCTCTCTCAGTTGATGAGATTATGGAAGTGCCAGTAGGGTATACATCCAGATTCCCAGAGGCAATAGCTCTCAGAAATATTAAAGCTAAAACTGTGGCAAAGGCTGTTACCAATTTTTTTACTTTATCTGGTTTGCCCAAAGAAATCCAGTCTGATCAAGGAAGTAATTTTACATCTGGATTATTCCAGCAGGTAGTTTATGAACTGGGAACTAAACAAATTACATCAACTGCATACCATCTGGAATCACAAGGGGCTTTGGAAAGATTTCATTCTGCCCTCAAAACAATGATTAAGACATACCATGATGAAAATGGAAAAGACTGGGATGAAGGAATGTATTTGGTTTTGTTCGCAGTAAGAGTTGGTACAGGATTAACTGGGCTTTAGTCCATTTGAATTTGTATTTGGTCGCAGAGTGAGGGGACCTTTGACCTTGTTAAAGGAACAGTGGATTGATGGGGATGTACATGTTAACCTGTTAGACTATGTTTTAAAGTTCAAAAATACACTGCACGAAGCCTGTATTCTAGAAAGACAAAACTGAAGGATTTCTCAAAACAAAATGAAGTGTTGGTTTGATACGCTGGCTTGCGAAAGAAAATACCAGGTGGGGGATAATGTGCTTACCTTATCTCCAATGTTGATGAATCCACTACAGGTGAAATTCAATGAACCATTTCAAATAGTCTCTCAACTTAATGATGTGAATTATGTTATTAAAACACCTGATCAACGTAAACTAACACAGGTGGTACATATAAATATAATAAAACCTTATTTTGAAAAGCAGGCATCATCTGTGAGTGTTGTTGTCAAAACATATGAATCTGGTAACCCTGAGAATGAAACAATTGACTCGTCTGAGACTTTTCACAAGCCAAACATGGTCCCAGTTAGACGAATGAACTCGGTTGTTCCAGAAAATATTGCTAACAAGTTGACTGATCTGCAGCCAAAGCAACAACAACAGCTGACGGAATTAATTCTGAAGTTGAAAGATTTTTTTCCCGATGTTCCCAAACAACCACAGTCGCAGTACACGGCATAGATAATGGTCAAGCTAAACCGATTAAACAACACCCATATTGCATGAACATGAAAAGTGTAAATAGGCTGAGCAAGGAATTGAATATATGCTGAAAAATGGTATTATTAGTCCTTCAGCATCAGATTGGAGCTCACCCTGCTTTATTGTGCCCAAACCTGATGGCAGTGCTAGATTTTGCACTGATTATAGGAAGGCAAATGCAGTAACAAAAACAGATGCCTATCCTATCCCTAGGATAGATGATTGCATCGATAAGGTTGGAATAGCTAATATCTTACAAAGATTGATCTGTTGAAAGGGTACTGGTGTGTTCCATTGATGGACAGAGGTAGAGATATTTCTGCATTTGTGGCACCATCTGGGTTGTATGAATACAATGTTTTACCTTTTGGAAAGAAAAATGCTCCAGGAACATTCCAGAGAATGATTGATTCTGTAATTCGAGATTAGAACACACAGATGCCTATATTGATGACTTAGTCACAGGGAGTGACACTTGGGAAGAGCATATCTCTGCAGTAGAAAAGCTGTTTGACAGGCTTTCCCAGGCCAGCCTTACAGTTAACTTAGCTAAGAGTGAATTTGACAATGCCATTCTGACCTGTCTTGGCTATGTTGTTGGTCAATACAATTTGTCCCCTGTTCAGGCAAAAGCCCAGGCAATTTCTCAAGTTCCTATTCTGACTGCTAAGAAGGCTCTTAGAAGGTTGCTTGGAATGGATGGATATTATCGTAAGTTCTGGAAGAACTTGGCTGCTATCGCTCTCCCTCTGACTAATCTCCTGAAGAAGGTTGAAAAGTTTGTTTGGACCGAGCCTTGTCAGGAGGTATTTGATCGATTGAAAGTTATTTTTTGAGATTAGGCCAATCAATGTAGTGCTGTCAGCAAATTTAATCAGCAGATTGGAGCTGTGGGTGGCAACACAAGTCATGGGTGCACAGAGAGTAAAGGAGGGGGCCAAAGAGACAACCCTCTGGGTTATGTGTGCTGAGGGCCAGAGAGGCAGAGGAGATGGAGCCCACTCTTACCACCTGCGGCGACCTAACAGCAAGTCCAGGATCCAGCTACACAAGGCAGGGTGAAGGCCGAGGTCTCTGAGCTCCTTGTCGATACTTCACGCCTTCGTATGGCTACTGCTCTGCCCATGACTGCAAGGAACTGCAGAGAACTTTGGAGAGCAGAGAAGATCAGAGAAACAAGCCTCCCCTCCATGGACTCTTCCTACACTTCCCCTGCCTCGGAAAAGCAGGCCATGTACTCAAAGACCCTCACAACCTGGACATTTTTGCTGTAAACCCGCTCCCACATTGGCGGAGAGATACAAAAGCCTTAAAGTGCGTAACACCAGGCTGAAGGATGGCTTCCTGTCTGTAGTTATGCCAAATGAATGATAAAATGGACCCGACTTCACAATATAACTCAGCGTGACCCTGCACCATATGTCTATCTGCACTGCACTTTCTCTGCAGCCATAATGCTTCGTTACAGTTATTTTTTTGTTGTATATCAGCTCAATGTACCGTCGTAATGTATCGATCTGTGTGGATGGTACATCAGGCAAGATTTTCACTGTAGCTCAGTACGTGATGATGATAAACAAATTTCCCCATTTTAATTCTGTGGAAATATTAGACAGACTGAGCTTCTGCTCTGGAACCTCAGAAGGAAACTGAACTGTTGTCATTTCTGTGGAAAGCAAATATATGGAAAATGCTTCAATCTCACATTACGATCTGCAGTAACAGGGATCAGGTGACCGGTGGTGGGTCTCCCATATCAATATCAGAATCAGGTTTAATAGCACCGGCATATAGATAGATAGATAGATAGATACTTTATTCATCCCCAAGGGGAATTTCAACCCATGAAATATAACTCATGAAAGGGGAAATGTGCCATGAAATTTATTGTCTCTGTGGTAGCAGTAGAACCTAATTCTTAACAAAAGATTTTAACAATTGTGATTTAAAATAAGAATATATATATATAGTTCAAAAATAGAAAAAATAAAAATCTAATAAACTTTTAATTCTGTGGAACTATTTGACTGACTGGGTTGTTGCTTTGGAAATTCTGAAGTGAAGCTGAATTAAACTTTACACATTTCTGAGAAACTCAGATAAATACAAATGGCTAAATTCTCACATAAATGGGTCATACGCCCAGAAACGTTGGCAGCACTTCAGCACGTCGAAACTGTGTATGAAACATGCAGAAAATATTGCAGGGAAAAAAAAACACTTTCCACCCACAACGAGAGGATGTGACAGATCCGGATCTCACTGACTTGTCTGAACGGGGAAAGATGAAGCTACCCGTACACGTAGAGCTGTGACCCGCAGATGCTGCAGATCTGCAGAAAAACGTGAACAGGAACCGGTGGAGGGACTCCCTCCTGAACCGGTGACTCTGCTCCTCGCCGCTCACACGCTGCCCGACCCATCCGCCGCATTACCCACATTATTCCATATTTATACCAGATACATGTCTACTTTTCCACACCATATCTACCCCGATCCCTTTCCCTCCACCCCCAGGTCACAGAGTCACGGGCTCGATTCCATCCCCTTTTTCAGAGACTGGGGTCCCTGGTTCAACCGGTAATGATGTTGTGCATTTCAATGTGTTCAGATCTCAGTCCTCGATTCTCTAAATGACACTTAGAGTTATCACATTTGATCTTTCTTCAAGTTATGACCCCACCACTCCAGAGATCAGTTAGGTGTATCTTCATTGCACTCTCTGTAACAAATACTCTCTAACCTTTTTGTTCATCCTCTATGGAATTAATTTAAACTTTCTGCAGCCCTGTGTTGCCCCAACTACTGACGTCCCACCCTTGTCACTATTTCCACCTTCCACCTCCCCCCCACCTGGATCCACCTCTCACTCCCCAGCTCTTGCCCCATCCCCAGCCCTCACCTCTTTTCTCTGACTATTTCCCGTCCACTCTCAGTCCAGAGGGAGGGTCTCGACCCGAAATGTTGATGGTCCATTTCCCTCCACAGATGCTGTCCGACCCATTGAGTTCCTCCGGCAGTTTGTTCTTTGGTGTGTATAACCCGTATTAGTATGGGGAGCGGGATTTTACACCATATTGCAGGGTTAGTTTGTTGACGTTCTTTGTTACGTCAGCAATATTTCAATGTTATTTTCAGTTCGGTGCATTGTTTTACCATACCGAGCTGCAGAAATCTTTTCAGCATTTTGTCCAACTTTGCCAAATCATTCCTGATTCCCACATCACTCTCTGCGACTGGGAGCCTTTCCCCATCACCAGGTCTGAGGAAAAGCAGGGAATCCTCTGTCACGGTTTCCTTCTCTGTGAGTTCTGTGATTTCCTGTAAACATGGAAGGTGTTGAGTGATGGACTGAGTGAAAGGGAATGGAGAAGACATTATCTGCTCAGTGATGAGACGTCTCAGTGACTTTGATCACAGGAACAGTCACTGGGCAGCCTCTACACCCATTCTGTAAATTACTGGGTTCGGTAATTAGCAGCAAAGCACATGACTGTGGAAATAACAACCTGCATACACTTCCCATCCATGTCCTTACCCAAATTTCTCTTTAGTGTCTAACTAGAACCCACATCCACCACTTCCACTGGCAGCTCATTCCACACTCTCACCAACCTCTGAGTGAAGAATCCCCCTTCAGATTCCCCAAAAATATTTCACCTTTCACCCTGAAATATCGTGTGACAGTGGGAAAGTGTGTATTGAACCGGAGGAAATAGCAGAGGTAATTAATGAATACTTTACTTCAGTATTCACTATGGAAAAGGATCTTGGCGATTGTCGTGATGACTTGCAGCAGACTGAAAAGCTTGAGCATGTAGATATTAAGAAAGAGAATGTGCTGCAGCTTTTGGAAAGCATCAAGTTGGATAAGTCGCTATGGATATGACCATTTGGAGAGGTATAATATGATTAGTAATAGTCAGCATGACTTTGTGACGGACAGGTCGTGCCTTACGAGCCCGATTGAATTTTTTGATGATGTGACTAAACACATCGATGAAGAAAGAGCAGTAGATGCAGTGTACATGGATTTCAGCAAGGCATTTGATAAGTTAACCCATGGAAGGCTTATTGAGAAAGTAAGGAGGCATGGGATCCAAGGAGACATTGTTTTGTGGATCCAGCACTGGCTTGCCCACTGAAGACAAAGAGTGGTTGCAGATGGGTCATATTCTGCATGGAGGTCGGTGACCAGTGGAGTGCCTCAGGGATCTGTTGTGGGACCCTTACTCTTTGTGTTTTTTATAAATGACCTGGATGAGGAAGTGGAGGGATGGGTTGGTAAGTTTGCTGATGACACAAAGGTTGAATGTTTTGTGGATAGTGTGGATGGCTGTCAGACTTTACAGCGGGACATTGATAGGATGCAGAACAGGGCTGAGAAGTGGCAGATGGAGTTCAGCCCTGGTAAGTGTGAAGTGGTTCATTTTAGTAGGTCAAATATGATGGCAGTTAAAATGTCGGGACTGAGATGAGGGGAAATGTCTCCACTCCGAGGGTGGTGAATGTCGGTAAATCCCCACCACAGAGGGTGTTGAAGACTCGGTGATCGTCCTCACATAAAACAGAGGCTGGCAGATTTGTGGAGAGCCAAGGGATCGAGAAAATCAAGATCGGTAGAAGCATGTGGCTGAGATGGGAGAGTAGCCTCCATCTTGCTGATGGTTAAAGGGGCCGAACGGCCTCCTCCTGTTGTTTCTCACTTAATGTTTCAGTGTTCCTGTCCAGTGAGGCCAGAGAAATGTGAATAGAAATGAGTGTTTATAAACATAGACTGATTTAAATGACAAACACGAGGAAATTTGCAGATGCTGGAAATTCAAGCAACACACACAAAATGCTGGTGGAACGCAGCAGGTCAGGCAGCATCTACAGGGAGAAGCGCTGTCCACGTTTCAGGACTGACGAAGGGCCTCGGCCCGAAGCGTCGACAGCGCTTCTCCCTGTAGATGCTGCCTGACCTGCTGCGTTCCACCAGCATTTTGTGTGTGTTCACTGATTTAAAAGAAACCAGCTCATTTTATGTGTGGGTCTGAACTGTGTGTCGGGATGGGAAGTGAATCGAGACTATAACTCTGAGAACTCTGTGACCTGGGGCTGGAGGGAAAGGGATCGGGGAAGATATGGTGGGGAAATCTAAATACGTATGGAAATGATATAGGGAAATAATGAAATAATGTGGGAAATGCGGCGGTGGGTAGGGCAGTATGTGAATGGCGAGGAACAGTCACCGGTCACATGGGAGACCCTCCAGCGAAACGTGATCGTGTTTTACCGCAGATCGGCAGCATTTGCAGGTTTGTTTCCGTGGCTCCGCCCATCGCCTGTAACGCAAAAAAGAAGCATACTGCGCATGCTCACAGTGCCGAGCCAGGCAGTGATTTTTTTTTCTTTGTGGAAGTGGGTCAGCGGCGGGTCCGGGTTCGGGTTCGGGATCGGGATCGGGATCAGGAGGGGGTCCTCGCCCCCTTGGACGGGGAGCCGGAGACGGATTATTCTCTGCGGGGCAACACCAACAATTTCCATTCAGTGAGTATTGAAGCCGGTCCCGAGCGGGGTGGTCTGACGTTGGGTAGTGAGTTAACTTTCCCGAACTCAAACAAGAGAAAATCTGCAGATGCTGGAAATGCGAACAACGCGCACAAAATGCCGGAAGAACTCAGCAGGCCGGGCAGCATCTAGGGGAAGAATACAGTCGACATTACCGACATTACTGCCCTTCGGCAGGACTGGAGAATAAAAGGTGGGGGAGGGGAAGGGAGAGAGAAACACAAGGTGATCGGTGAAACCTGAAGGGGGAGGGGATGAACTTTCCCGAACTGGCGGCCTCGCCTCGCTTCCTTCACAGAATCTGCCGGGATCGGTCCGGGTTGTGAGACCTTCACACCGAACCGTCTGAGATGAGCCGCCGCTCAGCCCGTTGTTCTGGTCCTATTAGCAGGATGACGTAAAACATGTTTCTATCTTGTTACTGACAGAGAATTGTAAAATTGCTGTTCTGTGTGTTATCTGAATGTACTTGCCAGTGATGCTGCCACAAGTCAGTGTTTCTCTGTACCTGTACCTTCCCGTACTTGTGCACTTGGCAATAAATTCAACAGGACCTGAGAAATCTCAGTGAGATTTGATTAGTGATGATCATCTTGGCAGCTCGGTAGGTCGAATGTATGCGACAGTACACTGTTAAATGCAAAACCCTGAACAGTGTCGATGATCAGAGGGACCTTAGACTCCAAGTTCATCGCTCCCTGAGAGAGACTGCACAGATTGATCGGGTGGTTAAGAAGACAAATGGCATGGTTGTCTTTATTAGTTGAAGCATTGAGTTCAAAAGTCGGGAAGTTGCGTTGCAGCTTTATAAAACTAGTTAGACCACATCTGGAGTGTTTCATACAGTTCTGGTCTCTCCTATTCTCGGAAGGATAGCGGGGCTTTGGAGTGGGCGCAGAAAAGGTTTACCAGGATATTGCCTGGATTAGAGGGCCTGAGCTGTAACGGGAGGTTGGACAAAATTGTGTCGTTTTCTCCGGAGCCTTGCCGGCTGGGGTGAGACTGGATAGACGTTTAGAAGATTACCAGACGATTAGAAGCCATGTCTCAGAAAGGCAGCGTCCATTATCAAGGACCTCCAGCACCCAGGGCATGTCGTTTTCTCACTGTTACCATGAGGTAGGAGGTACAGAAGTCTGAAGGCTCACACTCAGTGATTCAGGAACAGTTTCTTCCCCTCTGCCATCCGATTGCTAAATGGATATTGAACCCTTGAACACTACCTCACATTTAAAATATATAGTATTTCTGTTTGTTGCACGATTTTTAATTGATTCACAGAAACATAGAAAACCTACAGCACAATACAAGCCCTTCAGCTCACAAAGTTGTGCCAACATGACCCTAACTTAGGAATTACTATGGTTACCCATAGCCCTCTATTGTTCTAAGCTAGTATTTCTTTAATTTTCTCCAGTGTCTCCAGGTACCTATTGTATTGTCTTGCCATAACCATTTCAGACCAGGGAAAAAGCCTCTGACTATCCACATGATCAATGCCTCTCATTATCTTATACACGTCTATCAGGCCACCTCTCATCTTCTGTTGCTCCAAGTAGAAAAGGCCGAGTTCACTCAAACTTTTCTAATAAGGCATGCTTCCCAATCCAGGCAACATCTGCGTAAATCTCCTCTGCACCCTTTCTATGGTTTCCACATGCTTCTTGTAGTGAGGCAACCAGAATTGAGCACATTGGGGTGTGACCAGCATCACATATAGCTGCAACATTAACTCTCAGGTCCTAAATTCAATCCCACGATTGATGAAGATCAATGCATCATATGCCTTCTTAACCACAGAGTCAACCTGCGTAGCAGCTTTGAGTGTCCTATGGACTGGGACCCCAGGATCCCTCTGATCCTCCAAACTGCCAAGAGTCTTACCATTAATGTTATATTCTACCATTATGTTTGACCTAACAAAATGAATCACTTCACACTTATCCTGGTTGAACTCCATCTGCCACTTTTTTGCCCACTTGTTCATCCTATCAATGTCCCACTGAATCCTCGGACAGCCCTCCACATTATCCACAACTCCTCCAACCTTTGTGTCATCAGCAAACTTGCTAACCCATCCCTCCACTTCCTCATCCAGGTCATTTATCAAAATCACAAAGAGTAAGGGTCTCAGATGAACTGTAAATGATTTAGTTGTTTATTTTTATTAATTTATTTTGTTTTTTTTTTCCTTCTATAATATGTATTGCATTGAATTGCTGCTGCACGGTTTTCAAATTTCATGACACACACCGGTGATAATAAACCTGATTCGGATTCTGAGTGGACAGACAATCTATTTTTCCTGGGGGTTGAAATGTCTGATATATTTATGGTGAGAGGAGATGTAAGCAGCAAGTTTGTTTCTTTACACAGAGTGGTGGGTAGCTGGAGAACTCTGCCTGGGGTGGGAGACCCGACTGTTCACGTGATCCCGTTGCCCCTCCCATTTAACAGCAGATGGGCAGCACCTGTGCATCTGTTTCCGAGGACCCGCCCTCCGGATGATGTGACACTCACTTCGCGCATGTTCAATGTCTCCGTCTGGGCGGTGTTTTCTTTTCCGCTCAGTGCTGAAGTGCATCACCTGTGGGATCGAGGGAAGGCTCCTCACCTCCTGGGTGGGGGAGCCAGGGGTTGGAATCACTGTCTGTGGGCTGAAGATATTGCGTTCCCATCGGGGAGTATTGAGACCGATCCCGAGCGGGGAGATCCGACGTTGGCCGTGAGCCCCGAACTGAGGACCAATTACTCATTTATTTTCCGATTATCTGGGCTGGGCAAAAATGTGTAGACTTCACTTAATCTGCATTGAACGATCCAAACCTGGAGCCCAGGCTGTCTTCCACAGAGTTGAAAAGGGAGACCCACTGACAGGTCACGTGAGTCTGTTTACTGTCGATCTGTCCTACCCTTCACTTTGTAATGCAAGATGACGTGGTGTGTGCTCAGAGTCCCCAGATGGGTCAGGGTACTTCCTCTATGTTGTGTTGGGGAATCTGATGTTGGTCACTGAGTCCCGTTAACTTCCCCCAACTCGCCTCGTTTCCTGAGGCTGCTCACATTTGTCCTTGAGCTTTCTGACTGTTGTGTCTTCTCTTGGACTGGGGTGGCTGAGAAAGGAGAACGTCTCAGGTTTTGGGGATCTTTGATTTCACTGCCTGCTTTACCGAGGGACTGGGAAGTCTAGGGGGGAGAGTGGTTTCTGTGATGTGCATGTGGCCAAGTGGTTAAGCAATCTGAAGGTCATGAGTTTGAGCCTCAGGCCAGGCAGTGTGTTGTATCCTTGAGCATGGCACTGAACCACACATTGCTCCTACATGTTTATAGCCCAGATGGATTAAATCACCTGATCCTGTTCCTGTACTACCATGACAGAATGATGGCTCCTTCTTATCCTATATTGTTTTTTGATGTGTGAGGGACAATATAATATTGTTTACTGAGATTATTATATTTGGCTTCAACGTTTAAATTTCAGTGAGTTTTTTTCTTAGTAATATTAAGCAGAAATGTTTGGTTCTCTTTTTCATTGTTACTGTGCTTCATTATCTCTCTGGTTACTGTTAGACCTGTGGTGAGAGGTTTATTGGAAGAAAAACCCCAAATGGAAGCAAACCATGGCTAAAGATGTGGGAACAGCAACAAGTGAACTGGCCCGAGGACTGAGAGCATCAACTGGAGAGAACAACACTGAATCAGCTGACTTGGAGTTCCCAGTGAGTCAGTGAGGAGGAAGTTTGGTGAGTCTCATTTACTCAAACACTGGTTCTTTATACATTACATACCTGTACAATAGAAGATGGGAAACAGTTGTTGAGACTGAATGTGCCCAGAAGAAACATTTATGCCTCTGTCAGACACAGTTGCAATCACACCAGGTCTGGTAATGTGCTTCCAGCAGCCCAACCCTTTAAAATCACTCACATATTGTGGAAGTCAAATCTGGATGAAGTGGTGGAAATCGGGCACAATCTTAAGTTGCTGGAGCTCTGCACTAAAAACTGAAAATGTTTGAAGTCATCCTGACAAAATGTTATTAACCTGAATTGTAAAGATTGTCCCCCTCCCCACAGCTGTTCCTTACCTGCTGAGCAGTTTGGTCATTCCAATTTCTTTTTATTACATTCACTCTGGATTGGTTTATGTTTCCTAAAATGTATCAGTTTTAATGTGGAAGTGGAAATGGCTCACTCTTTGATAGTTGAACAATAAAGTAACCACAACTTTTCCCTGCAAATTACCCTGGTGCCAATTAGTTTGTTATTCCTAGAAATGTGTTCAGTACAGTTGTTGTGAACAAGGTTTACAAGAATAATCTCAGGAATGTTCAGCGTTATGTATGAGGAGCATTTGATTGTTTTGGACCTGTGCTCAACAGAGTTCAAAGGGATGGTGGGGATGGTGGAGGGATGTTTGGTTAAATAAACCTACCAAATACTGAAAATCCTGGATACAGTGGACATGGAGAGGATGTTTCCATTAGACTGTGATCTGATGGCACAGTCTCGGAATAAAGAAGCTTTCCTTTAAAACTGAGAGGAGGAAAAAATTCAGCCAGAAGATGTCTGATCTGTGGAATTTGTTGCCACAGAGGGTGGTTGAAGCTGCCATTTGGGTATACATATGACAGAGATTAACATATTGATGATTGCTGAGCAGCTCAGGGTTACAGGAGGAAGGCAGGAATGTGGTGTTGGAATGAAAATCAGCCATGGTTAAATGGTGAGGCAGACCAGTTGGACCAAATCACATAATTCTGTTCCTGACTGAATGATGGCTCCTCCTTATCCTGTATTGTTTTGTGATGTGTGAGTAACAATATAAAAATGTTTACTGAGATCATTATATCAGCTTTCTACGTTTTGTTCTCAGTAACATTAACCAGA
The DNA here is from genome assembly GCF_030144855.1 of Hypanus sabinus. Taxonomy (NCBI): domain Eukaryota; kingdom Metazoa; phylum Chordata; class Chondrichthyes; order Myliobatiformes; family Dasyatidae; genus Hypanus; species Hypanus sabinus. Next base: position 53,791 of record NW_026781541.1, on the reverse strand, counting down.
AATGTTTGGTTCTCCTTTTTATTGTTATTGTGCTTCATTGTCTCTCTGGTTAAAGTTAGACCTGCGGTGAGAGGTTTCTTGGAAGAAAAACCCCAACTAGAAGCAAACCACGGCTAAGACAAGGGAACAGCAACAAGTGAACCAGCCCGAGGACTGAGAGCACCGACTGGAGAGGACCCATCTGACTCAGGGTTTCCATTGATTCAGTCAGGAGAAAGTCTGGTGAGTCTCATTTACTCAAACACTGGTCCTTTAGATATTACATACCTGTACAAAGGAAAGTTGGAGATAGTTGGAGGGAGACTGAATGTGCCCAGAAGTACCAGTTATGCCTCTGTCAGACCCAGTTGCAATCACTCCAGGTCTGGTAATGAGCTTCCAGCAGCGCAGCCCTTTAAAACCATTCCCATTCTGTGGAAGTCGAATCCGGATAAAGTCACTCAGAGACCGTACGGTACAAACTCTTTATTCCAAGCACCCGGGGCTTGCTTACTTAGTTGCTCAAACAGGAACAGTCTGTGACTGTTCCCACCCAATCCACTAACTGACTAACAATTCCCCTTACACCACAGATATATCCATCCAGATACCCCCACAAGACAGGCTATGTACTACATGACAGGCTGGAGCCCCTAAAGACAAACTACAAAATAGTCATAATGGTTTACCCACACTGAACAGACTGAAGTTATCCTATCTCTACATGTGAATGCGCAAGGAGATAAGCATCCGGAAACCCTAGCTAGCTACCCTCAAGAAGAAATATGGCTCAGCATGGCTTAGTACATCTATTGATCATCAGCAGTTTCTTTCAGAAAAACAGGCTGCTATTGTTTAACAAAGTGTTAACCATTTTACACACTTTATCCTTCCCTCCTTTTGATCATTACATTATCAACAATGCAGTAACTTTTTACAGAGAAAGCATCTGACGACAGCATTGACTTATCAGTGGGTAAAGGCAGTGTACAACAGTAATTACAATAAAGATATATACAAATATTAGGCCATAATGCAGTCTTATTCCCCACATATTACCAAATAGGCCTTCAAAGATCACCCGTGTAATCGGTGAACCTGTGTAAATCCTGCCCTACTTTCTTGATGCTGTCAATCTCCTGTTCAGTGTGCTCGGAGAGGGGTGTAATGTTAGTAGATTCATTAGGGGATATACGTGCAGCATTCTGTGTCAATGACAGCACAGGTTCCCTCTTTCTCAGCTGGGATAAACTCTAAAGCCGTACGATTCTGTACGACTGTTTGCCAGATTGCAATCATTTCAGTGGATATTTCCATTACTTGGGCCTGTGTTTCTCTCAGGGCCCCTGCAGTATTGTGGCCAGCTCCTCAAGTGCTGTATACAAATTGATTATCTCTAATGAATTCCTGGCTACTCCATAGGAGAGAAAAGTAATCATTCAAAATCAAGCAGACTCAGTTGTTCCTCTCGGCTGCTGGGCGCCTGCAAGTATGGCCAGGATGCATGTTTCCCAGTATTGGAAGTTCCATTTGATGGGGGCCAGAGACACCATCCCTGAAAACACTGACAGCCGCAGTTATCTCTGACTGGACCACAGGTCCTCATCTCACTTCCCTGGAAGTTATTTGAAAAAGCCCGGGCTGAGAGTTCCTCACTCTGGTTGAGCAGGATTACTGACATTGGAACCACAGTTTTACCATGCTGTGGAATTTCAGCACAAACCCAGCAGGCACCTAGTTCTACCTGTTTGGCATAGGTATGACAGAAAGATGGAAATGTTGACATGGGTGCCCCCGGATGCTGGGGTGAGCCCTCTCAAAGACATAACCATGAACACCACTAACAACCAATACGTTTTCCATTAGTCTAAGAGAGACCTTCTACACAGTTCCTTCAGTAACATGTTTGGCACCTAATTGCTGTATCCACCGAGATTGCCCCTTCAGTTTCACACCCATGTAAGTGGTCAGCAACACCTAATATGGTCCTCTCCACCGAGGTCCAAGGTTCCCTCAATCCCAGTTGTTTGTCAGGAAAAAAGTATCCCAGGTTCCATGGTGGGATAGTCACTCCTCTCTGCAGAGTAATTCTCTTCCTTGTAAGTCTGTCGTACCTGTGAATGTATGCTTGGAAAATTTTGGATAGTTGGCATATAAATTTCCCCATGTCTTCCCCTTGGGTATGAATATCCAATTTTGTTGGTAGACTTTCTGGGAGCAATGGTACAGAAGGTCTTAGTCCCCAGAGTGTCCTCATGGGCCATCCATAAATAATTTCAGCTGGTGAAAAATCTGTTTTCCCCTGTGGAGTAACCCTCATATGGAACTGGTAGGACTTTCAACTGAGTCCATTCTCCACTGTTAGTTTGGCCAATTTACTCTTCAGAGTGCCATTGGCTCTCTCCACTGTGCCAGCGGCCCGTGGGTGGTGTACAAAGTTGAATTGTTGCTGGATAGCTAGTTCATTACATACGCCTTTGTTTACTTTCATCACGAAGTGTGGGTCATTGTCAGAGCTCAGCATCTCTGGCAGGCCGTACCTGGGAATTATATCCTGTAATAATACCTTCACAACAGTCATAACAGTATTGTTGGTAGTTGGAATAGCTTCAACCCATCTACTAAACACATCTATAATAACTAAGCAGTATCTATAGCAATGTACTCTAGGCAATTCAATAAAATCAACTTGTAGACACGAAAAGGTCCACCTGGCAAGGGACTCGTACCCAGTGTGCAGGGTACAGGTTACCAACCATTCCCTCCTTTCCCAGGTGTGTATAATTACATATATAATCGACCAATATTGGTAAAAACTGTGTAGGAACACAAACCTGTCCCACTGGGTGATCCAAAAACCTAGGTCGGGGTCTTTCTGGCACCCCATCTGGGACCACAGTTTTCGCTTCTCCTCAGAGAAAAAACAAAACAAAACTCGAGGTAGCTGTAGAGCGGTGAGTAAGTTGTTTACAAAGGTGGCATTACTAATGGGGTGGGCAGAGAAAGTCAGGGATCCCCACATTCCCAGAGAGCCCAGTAGTCATGTACAATTCCAAATGCATAATGGAAGTTTGTGTAAACGTTCCCACTTTAGTCTGTTGCTGGGATACAGGCACGAGTCAGAGCAAACAGCTCAGCCTTCTGGGCGGAGACAGCTGCTTCAAAAGAGGCCTGCTCAATTACTTCACTGCCCATCACTATTGCATAGTCAGAATATTGTTATCCTGCTGGATCCACAAAAGAGCTTCTATTCTCATAAAAATTTGCCTCGGGATTGAGGGGATATTGCTAAATGGATGGGAGAGTCTGTCCTTCTTTCATGGTGATCCAGACAGGGGGGCAGTTGGTGCGACAGACTTCTTGGCCTGAAATTGCACAGAGATGGGGTACAGCATGGGATTGGCCACCATTAAAAGGTTTTCTTACCAGATATCCCGTCTTCACCATAGACTCCTTCCTATATTGGACTAGACCAGGCATGGGCAAACTACGGCCCGGGGGCCATATGCGGCCCGTTAAGCTTTTTAATCCGGCCCGCAGAACTTGATGAAATTATATTAATAAGCCTTGTTAACGTTTTTTCCCCGCAATTCTGGTGTTTTCCCAATAGACGACGCACTCTATATACAGTTGTGGCGACCCATTTCCTGGCACATCCGAACCGGCTCACAATTAGCCAGCGTTCCGGCTAAGGGAGATAGCCTGCGGGGATTTGTGAGCACAGAGCTTTGGAGCCTCTGCGCCACGGGGGGCAGGTTGAGGGAGGCTTAAAAGTGAAGCTGGGGATTTCGAATAAAGTTTTTTTTCTTCGACTGCAGTTACCGACTCTGTGTCGTAATTTTAGCGCTGCATGTAGCACACCACTACACATTGACCTTTGTTGAGGTGCAGCGTATTACTCCAGATTTGCACTTTACTCTTTGTTCGGCTCGACCTATTTGTGTGAACAGGCGTTCAGCGTCATGAACATCAACAAAGCCAGCCACAGATCCAAGTTAACTGACCAACACCTCAGATCCATCCTGAGAATCGCCACAACAAAACTAAATCCAGACTTTGATGCGCTGGCTAAAAAGGGAGACCAACAACATTGTTCCCACTGAAATTAAAAATAAGTTTCTTCGTTGTGTTATGTAAAAAATGCATTTGAAAATATTTTTTTCAATACGCATTACATGCTACGTCATTGCTGTTAAGTGATGGACATGAGTAGTGTGCAGGTGCACGTACGTTCTCAAGATAAAAAATGCGCTCCAGATCAAATAACGCGCTCTGCATACTGGCGCGCTGTCATTGTTCTGTCCTTGTGCTGGTCATTGTTGAGTTTTGGCACAGGGGACTATTGAATAAGAAGGAGCAGGACAAGTAGACCTGCATCTCCTACCGTTTTTGAAATAAAGACAGGCAGGAGGAGAGTGATGATGATATTATCTTGAAGGATAACAGAATTTTCAGTGCTTTAAAATAGTAACTGTTACTATTTAAAAAAGCTGTATTTTATTCATTTAATTTTCAGTGTTTTAAAAGTCATTTCAATAAATAGCTAAATACCATGGGACTTCAAAGACAGATATTTTGTTGTAATGCATTTTCAATTGAAATTAAAGCACATGTTGTCTACATATCCCATGATATTTTATTTTCTCTTATGAGGTGTATTACCAAAACACTCCGTCCATCTGCTCCTGGTCCGGCCCCCCCTGTCAAATTTTAGAACCCTTTGTGGCCCACAAGTCAAAAAGTTTGCGCACCCCTGGACTCGACCCACAGTCTCCCTCGGTGCTGAAGGCTTGTTTTGTTAGGGTGTAGGGCAGGAACCCTGGGCTCTTTGGCTTGAACCCAGTGCAAATCCTAATGGTGGTATTGTAGCGGTGTGCTACACGCAGCGCTAAAATTACGACACGGAGTCGGTAACTGCAGTCGAAGGAAAAAACTTTATTCGAAAACTTCAGCCTCACTTTTAAGCCTCTGTCAACCGGCCCCCCATGGCGCAGAGGCTCCAAAGCTCTGTGCTCGCAAACCCCCGTAGGCTATCTAATTGTGAGTCGGTTCGGATACGCTAGGAAATGGGTCGCCACAGTATGGGCAACTACCAGTTCTGCCTGTCGCCAAAGGAAATCCGGAAATTCGGCCAGTAATGCAATACCGTCTCTTTCTTTAACCTCTCTAATCACCGTGACTGGGAACTTCTGTCCCTCGGGGGATGCATAATATTGGCTTTCCTCAGTGGCGCACCCCGTAGGGTCAAAGCGCAGAGTCACATGAGGGTTGGCTGCTGGCAGAAGGAGTGGAGTCCAATTTAATTGCCCTCCTCCTGGGGGTCAGAAACTGGGGAAGCTGTCGGTTGTTCACCTGACAAGGGTGACAGCATTGACTGTGCAAAGAATCTCGACTTCCAACGGACAGAGCAAGTCTCTCCCTGCGAGATTACACCCCCCGTCTGGTGGTGACTGTAAATGAAACCTCACACTGGCTCCCCTGGAATTCCACCTGCAGAGGCTGGGTACGTGAATATGTACGTTCCGTGCCTTCGAACCCTAACAGAGTGATTGTAGCGTCTGATAGCTGGAATCCCTTTTCCGATACTATTTCCTGATCGAGAGTGGAAAACTGACTGTAAATGATTTATAGATAAGTGAACAGAAAAAAGATTGTTTAAGACAAATGTAAGTCCCTTTCAGTTCGAAACAGGTGAATTGATCATAGGGAACAAGGACATGGCAGACCAATTGAATAACTACCTTAGTTCTGTCTTCGCTAAGGAGGACATAAATAATCTTCTGGAAATAGTAGAGGACCAAGGGTCTAGTGAGATGGAGGAACTGAGGGAAATACATGTTAGTAGGGAAGTGGTGTTAGATAAATTGAAGGGATTAAAGGCAGATAAATCCCCAGGGCAAGATGGTCTGCATCTCAGAGTGCTTCAGAAAGTAGCCCAAGAAATAATGGATGCATTAGTGATAATTTTTCAAAACTCCTTAGATTCTGGATTAGTTCCTGAGGATTGGAGGGTGGCTAATGTGACCTCACTTTTTTTAAAAAATGAGAGAGAGAGAAACCGGGGAATTATAGACTGGTTAGCCTGACATTGGAGGTGGGTAAAATGTTAGAGTTTGTTTTGAAAGATGTAATAACAGCACATTTGGAAAGAAGTGAAATAATAGGACAACATGGATTTGTGAAAGGAAAATCATGTCTGGCGAATCTTAAAGAATTTTTTGATGATGTAACTGGTAGAATGGATAGGGGAGAACAAGTGGATGTGGTATATTTGGATTGTCAAAAGCGCACGGTACTGGGGGTATGGTATTGAAGTGGATAGAGAATTGGTTGGCAAACAGGAAGCAAAGAGTGGGAATAAATGGGACCTTTTCAGATTGGCAGGCAGTCACCAGTGGGGTACTGCAAGGCTCTGTGCTGGGACCCCAGTTGTTTACAATAATGATTTATACGATGGAATTAAATGCAGCGTCTCCAATTTTGCAGATAACACAAAGCTGCGTGGCAGTGTTAGCTGTGTGGATGCTAAGAGGATGCAGGGTGACTTGGTGAGGTTAGGTGAGTAGGCAAATTCATGGCAGATGCAATTTAATGTGGATAAATGTAAGGTTATTCACTTTGGTTGCAAGAACAGGAAAACAGATTATTATCTGAATGGCTGATTAGGAAAAGGGGAGGTGCAATGAGACCTGGGTGTCATTGTACACCAGTCATTGAAAGTGGCCATGCAGGTACATCAGGCAGTGAAAAAGGCAAATGGTTTGTTGGCATTCGTAGCAAGAGGATTTGAGTACAGGAGCAGGGAGGTTCTACTGCAGTTGTACAAGGCCCAGGTGAGGCCACAGCCGGCGTACTGTGTGCAGTTTTGGTTTCCTAATCTGAGGAAAGAAATTCTTGCCATAGAGGGAGTATAAAGAAGGTTCACCAGATTGATTCCTGGGATGGCAGGACTTTCATATGAAGAAAGACTGGATCAACTAGGCTTATACTCGCTGGAATTTAGAAGATTGAGGGGGGATCTTATTGAAACGTATAAAAATCTAAAGGGATTGGACAGGCTAGATGCAGGAAGATTGTTTCCGATGTTGGGGGAGTCCAGAACGAGGGGTCACAGTTTAAGGATAAAGGGGAAGCCTTTTAGAACAAAGATGAGGAAAAACTTCTTCACACACAGAGTGGTGAATCTGTGGAATTCTCTGCCACAGGAAACAGTTGAGGCCAGTTCATTGGCTATATTTAAGAGGGAGTTAGAAATGGCCCTTGTGGCTAAAGGGATCAGGGGTTTGGAGAGAAAGCAGGTACAGGGTTCTGAGTTGGATGATCAGCCATGATCATACTGAATGGCGGTGCAGGATTGAAGGGCCTAATGGCCTACTCCTGCACCTATGTTCTACGTTTCTATGTGTGGACATTTAAAATCTCCCACAATCACAACCTTGTGCTTACTGCAAATATCTGCTATCTCCTTACAAATTTGCTCCTCCAATTCGGTGGTTTACAATACACCCCTATAAGTGTTACTATACCTTTCCCATTCCTCAATTCCACCCAAATAGGCTCCCTAAATGAGCCCTGTAATCTATCTTGTCAAAGCACTGCTGCAATATTTTCTCAGACAAGCATTGCAATACCTCCCCCCTTGCCCTTCTGAAACAACAAAATCCAGGAATATTTAGTTGCCAATCACACCCCTCCTGCAACCATGTTTCACTAATAGATACAACATCATATTTCCAGTTATCAATCCATACTCTAAGCTTATCCACCTTTCTTACAATGTTCCCAGCATTAAAATAGATGCATTCAAGAAACATTCCACCTTTTCCTCTCTGTTTATCCCTAACGGTGCAAACAACTTTATTATCTCTTTTTTTTCCTTCTCCCGTACATCATCGGTCTGAGCGGTCCTACATCAGGGAGGATGTTTAAGTCATCTCTGTGTTAAAAGTTTAGCCATCACGGTGACTGAAGGCAGCTGCAGGATCATGAGGGATGGTTCTGATTCTGAAGTTCTTGTGGCTGCTCGTCGCACCCAGGACTGAACCCTGGTCACTGAGCATTGGAGGACTCCGTTCTGCTGATGTTAGTCTTAATCTAGATTGGTGTTTAATATTGTGGATCTGTGAAAGATAAATCAGTTCTGTATCAAATCCCGTGTCTCAGGTACTTACTGTCTCTACCACACTCAGAATGTACTCTAAAAAGGCCACTCAGCCCATCTGGTTCCTGCCCATGTTTCTGTTCCATATCCGTATATCAAAATCTCTCCCTGCCGTTCCCCTCTCACTCTCCCTGAGATGACAGGTTGCAACTAGTCACCACTCTGTGGGATAGGAGATTTCCCGTGAACTGCATGGAAACATATAAATGCACAACTCATTACAGATGCTTTGTCCCACATTGCTGTGCCGACCATGTATCTTACTCTAGAAGCTGCTTAGTATTACCCTGCCGCATAGCTACCTATTTTCCTAAGCTCCATGTACCTATCTGAGAGTATCTTAAAAGACCCTATTGTATCCACCTCTACCATCGTCGCTGGCAGTGCATTCCACACACACACCTCTCTTTGCTTAAAAAACTTGGCTCTGACGCCTCCCCTGTACCTACTTCCAAGCAGCTTAAACCTATTCCCCCTCATGTTAGCTATTTCAGCCCTGGGAAAAAGCCTCTGGCTATCCACACGACCAATGCCTCTCATCATCTTATACACCTGCATGATTTTGTCCCGGGTGAAAAAGACGATGAGCTCACTGTGGTTTTGACGTTCTCTCTCTCTCTCTCTCTCCTTGTGAATGATGTCACAGCCCCACCTCAGTGAAGCACTTAAAGCGACACTCACTATAAGTGAACCTGGGGTCTCGAAACACAATGCACCTCTAAAGTCTGACAGCAGAGTAGCGAGTGAATCTTCGATGGTGCAGAGTCAAAAACCTAAAGTTGCTCCAGAGAGAGATGGGGTCCAGTGTTTACGAGGAGGAGGAGGAATCAGGAGGAACCAGCAGGATGTGACTACAAAAGAAAGGTCAGAAACATTTGGAAACTGGTTGACCGAAAAAAATGGTGGTTAATTTCAGGCAGCAAATGTGGAGAGGAATAAAAAGACAATGTTTAGGCCGAGCCCCTTCAGCATGCCTAGCCTGTGTACTTCGCTGCTTAGTTGCTCTCTGAATTGCAGAGTTCCTCCAGCTTTTTGTGCATGTGTGTGTCTCTGTATTTCCAGCAACTGCAGAATCTCCTGTGTTTTATAACAGCATTGTACTTTGGCATTAGATACACGTTGATATTGAGTATATTGTTTATGGGAGCCACTTTCTGTGTTAAAACAGCTGCAGATTTTTTCTAAACACACTATAAAAAAAAATGAGGTATGGTCATTGAACCAGTGCTTGCAGAAATGTTTAATGGCACCGTGATGTGTCAGAGGGCCATGCGTTAAGAATTTTGCTGGCTCTAAAGTGCAGATGAAATATGCAGGCGTCAGGCTGAGGCCATCCCTGAGTATCACGTATGCGTGCAGTACACAGAAGGCCTTGAAAATGTCGGGTACAGATAAGAGCAATTCTCTGTGTTTTTATCTTAAACACTGACTTCAGGACAATTCCTGTGAAATCCGGACACCATGGCCAACAATCCCGGGACAGTCCTGCTCTCGTCCCTGTCTCTCAGCCACATGATCCATACATGGGCCCCGGGGAGCTTCCGGCTGCTGAGGGAATGGGAACCGATGGATCTCTCAGATAGAGCTGAGCTCCAGCTATAATAAAGGCAAGGATTAGCAACTCAGAGAAAGGGAACAAAATCTTTTACATCACCAGTTGAGAAAATCACCTTTGTTCTACCTCCAATCACTAACAAGAGAAAATCTGCAGATGCTGGAAATCCAAGCAACACTCACAAAATGCTAGAGGAATTCAGCATTAGTACTCTTTTCCATAGATGCTGCTTGGCCTGCTGAGTTCCTCCAGCATTTTGTGTCTGTTGCTTGTTCTACCTCCTCTTGTTCTGGACTTTTCTATCCGTGAGAACATGTTTTGTCCCATTCTCTCTGGGTATGTAATGATATCAAACACCTTTGTCATGGGCAGCAAGTATCTTTCACATCCCAAATGTGCCAGACTCCAATGAGACAGACTCCTGTCCTTCCCTTCATATTCATTGGCATTGCCATCACTGAGTTCACCACTGTCAGTCAATGGGGGAGGCTTCAGGGGAATACTGGTGATACTCGTGTGTATTCTGGTGTTGCAGTAGTTGCTGGAGAATTTGCAAATGGGTAGAAGTGGAGTGATATTTGGAAATCTGACTTTTTAAAGTGTAACTTAGCAAGCAAACCTCATATGGACAATATGCAAAAAATTTTGGTGAGAAAATCCTTCATTACCCATTACAGGCCAGCTACATAGGTTGTGTGAGAGTGCAGATGAACTGGATCGAACCCAGAGGAGATCAATGTTCCTATTGACAGTGATTTGCCAGCTCTTAAAATGAATACCTCTCTATAAAAATTCACTGTGCACATCTTGTCACTGGGTAAAAAAAAAATGCACAGTGCAAGATTTATGTACACACTGGTTATTACAAGTTAGAGGGTGTATTGGAGGGTATGGAGGGTAGATGGGAAGACCTGTAGTGTCCCTGATGCCCTCACTCCCAAGATGTGCATCCAGCTGCAGTTTGTAACCCTGCACTGTAAGGAGTTGGAACTTGAAATGCATATGGGAATAGATGGTCATTCCAGATAGCAGCACTCTGCCCAGTCAGGAGATGATTTATCTTCCAACTTGAGTTTAACCTCACTGTAACAGTGTGATACTAAATCAAACCTTGGCAACTCAAGTAATCTCATCTGAAATGTTGTCCTACACCCATTGATGGATTTTGTCAATCTTTTACAGGATAAAAAATGAGAAGAAATTTGTCTCCAGGAATCTCAAACACGACACGCCAGTTTTGCTGTCTCCGTCTAGATATTTAAGAGGTGGAGCAAGGGATTCAATCAACCGTCCTTCCTGCTCAGACTATGCGGAGGGATTCACTTGGTCATTTGAACATCTAGCAAGCCCGTCATTTTACACAGGAGAAAGGCCTTTCACCTGCTCAGACAGTGGGAATGGATTCACTCAGTTATCACAATTGAAAGTATATCAGCAAGTTTACAATGGGCAAGGCCATTCACCTGTTCTGTGTGTGAGAAAGGATTCTGTCGGGCAACCCACTTGTGGACACACCAGTCAGATGACACTGGGCAGAGGCTGGTCATCTGCTGAATTTCGGGGAAGGGATTCTTTCGGTCTTCTGACCTAATGGCACACCAGCGTGTTCACACCAGGGCGCGGACATTCACCTGCACAGTCTGCGGGAAGGGATTCACTGCATCATCCAACCTACAGAGACATCAGCGAGTTCACACCGGGGAGAAGCCATTCACCTGCTCAGAATGTGGGAAGAGATTCACTCAGTCATCCAACCTACAGAGTCATCAGCAAGTTCACACTGGGGAGAAGCCGTTCACCTGCTCAGACTGTGGGAAGAGTTTCACTCGGTCATCCCGACTACTGGCACACCAGTCAGTTCATACTGGGGAGAAGCCATTCACCTGCTCAGTCTGTGGGAAGGGATTCACTCAGTCATCCCACCTACTGAGACATCAGCGAGTTCACACCGGGGAGAGGCCGTTCACCTGCTCAGTTTGTAGGAAGGGATTCACTGATTCATCCGCACTACAGAGTCATCAGCGAGTTCACACTGGGGAGAGGCCATTCATCTGTTCAGTCTGTGGGAAGGGATTCACTCATTCATCCCATGTACAGAATCATCAGCGAGTTCACACTAGGGAGAAGCCATTCACCTGTTCAGAATGTGGGAAGGGATTCACTCAGTCATCTGACCTGCAGAGACATCAGAAAGTTCACACTGGGGAGAAGCCGTTCACCTGCTCAGAATGTGGCAAGGGATTTACACTGTCATCCTACCTACAGAGACATCAACGATTTCACACTGGGGATAAGCCATTTACCTGCTCAGTCTGTGGGAAGGGATTCACTGAGTTATCCACACTACAGAGACATCAGAGAGTTCACACTGGGGAGAAGCCGTTCACCTGCTCAGTCTGTGGGAAGAGATTCACTGATTCATCCCACCTACAGAGTCATCAGCGAGTTCACACTGGAGAGAAGCCATTCACCTGCTCAGACTGTGGGAAGAGTTTCACTCGGTCATCCCAACTACTGGCACACCAGTCAGTTCATACTGGTGTGAAGCCATACACCTGCTCAGTCTGTGGGAAGGGATTCACTCTGTCATCGACCTTACTGGTACATCAGCGAGTGCACACAGGGGAGAAGCCGTTCACCTGCTCAGACTGTGGGAAGGGATTCACTCATTCATCCAGCCTACAGAGTCATCAGCGAGTTCACACTGGAGAGAAGCCATTCACCTGCTCAGTCTGTGGGAAGAGATTCACTCGGTCATCCCACCTACAGAGACATCAGCGAGTTCACACTGGAGAGAAGCCATTCACCTGCTCAGTCTGTGGGAAGAGATTCACTCGGTCATCCCACCTACAGAGACATCAGCGAGTTCACACTGGGGAGAAGCCGTTCCTCTGCTCAGTCTGTGGGAGGGGATTCACTCAGTCATCCCACATACAGAATCAGCGAGTTCACACTGGGAAGAAGCCGTTCACCTGCTCAGACTGTGGGTAGAGTTTCACTCGGTCATCCCAACTACTGGCACACCTGTCAGTTCATACTGGGGAGAAGCCATACACCTGCTCAGTCTGTGGGAAGGGATTCACTCAGTCATCCCACCTACAGAATCATCAGTGAGTTCATGCTGGGGAAAAGCCATTCACCTGCTTAGACTGTGGGATAGGATTCACTCAGTCATCACAACTACTGGCACACCAGTCAGTTCACAGTGGGGACTTGCCATTGTTATGAATCCCTGGGTTTCCTTTGCTGTGGACTCTCATTTTAAGAGAGAGAGATTAAGAAGATGAATCAGTCTGACTTGCAGCCTGTGTACATCGCTCAGCTTGTTAAGTTTTAACCGAGGACACAGACACTCAGAGTCAAATGGAGACGAAGGAGGAAAAATGGAAAGATTGAAACCAGGGATCTAGTGACCAAGGGTCACTGTTTAGAAGTTTCCTATGCCCACAAGGTTGGGTTAATTATCGATTCATGTACATCAAATGTGTGGATGTCACATTGTTTGATCCATGGGAGTGGATCTCATTTGGGATATCTTGTGGAGACCACTTATGTGTTAACCCTTGACTGGCTGTGGTGTGGTAGTTCACCTGAAAACATACCCCTTGTGACAAGTCACTTTCGGTGATAATCAGTATGTGGATTTGGAATGATGACGGATAAATTCTACAGTGACTGTTCTTTCATTTTACCACCATGGAACCTGAGGAATGTACACATTTACATATCTACATATTATCTACATAATATCGACATTTTTGCCTTCTCTTGCCATTTATCCTGGATTACAAATCTCTCTCTCTTATCGCCTATTCTGTAGTTGAACTGAACTTTCATACTTTACCCTCTCAAGACTCCGAGCCTTGTTTCCCCCCGAGCTCAATAGTTTGGGAGTTATATTTACACACATTTATAAATGTACCACTATTAACTTCTGATTATCTTGTTTAAGTTGCAATATTACAAGTAGATTCTAATAAAGACAGATTTAACATCAAAACCAGACTCCAGGTGTAGTCTATTGCTGCTGGCTTGTTTCTAAAGCATTGTGGTTCATAACAAATTTGGGGCCTGCGTCTGGGATATGAACACATTTGGTGGCTATTGATCGATGAATTATCAGTTTGATTGGGGAAATCCCTTTTGATTTATTTGTGTGTGGAAATCAGCAGCAATGGACATTTATAAATTTCTGGAAGCGCCAACCCCTGAGGCATTAAGAAAAGCCAAAAAGAATGAATTGCTGACTGTTGCTAATGGGCTGAATCTTAAGCAGGTAAGGGGGTGTGAAGGACCAAGGCAACCATAAAATGGGAGAGGAGGTAAAGGTAAAACAATAGGGGTTTTATTATAAAATATCGGCATCCACCCCCTTTTTCAGAGACTGGGATCCCTGTTTCTACCGGTAATGATGTTGGGCATTTCAATGTGTTCACCTCTCAGTCCGCGATTCTCTAAATGAAAGGGTTATCACATTTGATCTTTCTTCATATGATGACCCAACCATTTCAGGGATGAGTCTGTTGAAACTTTATTGCACACTCTATAACAAATACTCTCTAACCACTTGGTTAATCATCTGTGCAAAAAATGTTCATCTTCAGCAGCCCCGTGTTGCCCCAAACACTCACCTCCTACCCCCGTCATTGGCCCCACTTGCAGGTCAACCGTCTGCTGGTGTTTCCCCCCCCCCCCCAATGTAAATCCCTCTGTTCGCCTCCACTGTGGGCTCAGATATTTCCACAGATTTCCACCGGGACAAACATATTGCCCGCCCCCTCTCACACTATCTTTTTCCATTCAATAAAATCCCTCCTCTCCCTCCCCAGGGAACTGGCATCAAACCGATGGGCCGAGTGGTCTCCTCCTACCTCTCGGCGACACATAAGACTCCGGCCGCAGCAGACGCTTCACAAACACCCCAACTTCCCTTGGAGGGAAATGGAAATAAATCAAAAAACGGACATTTACTCCACTGTGATGTGGAGTTTGAGGCCGGAGCGGGAGGCTATCTCAGCGGGGGTAACACCCTCTGGACTTGTCCACCTCTGCGACTGGTGGTAACAAGTGATTGACATCGCTTTGGATCAGAGGGAATAGCGCAGCCCCTGAATCCTCAGTTGACAGCTGTGGGGGACGGCTGATCACGTGACTATTAGCCCAGCTATTAAACTGTTAAAGCCCGAGCTCAGCAGCGCATGGATGACGTAAGACACTGTGCACGTAAGGGCAGATCCCAGTGTGTGAAGCCCATGCGTGACGTCAGCCACGAGGGGGGTCTGTGTGACATCACCTGTGGGGAAGCGCTCGTATTAAAATGCACCTCAATGTGCGTTTCTTATGATTTCAGAGGGACAAGAACATTAATCACGGGTTTCATTACTGAATCCAGTGTTGTGAGATGTAAAGTTCCCTGTTATGTGTCCGGCTAGGCCGTGTTGTTTGGGGGCTATTGATCGATTAATTATCTATTTGATTGGGCATAACCCTTTTGATTTATTTGTGTGTGGAAATCAGCAGCAGTGAATATTGATAAATTTCTGTAGGTTGGATGACTGAGTGAATCCCTTCCCACGTACTTCCTCATCCAGGTCATCCACACTTGGTCTTCCTGGAATCATTCTTTGACACTTCTCCGGACCCACTCCAATACGAACACATCTTTTGCTCAGATAATAAGTCGGAAGTACAGGTCGGAATCTGCTCACAATACACCAACAGTGATCTGCCCAATGCGTTATAAAGCTATAGTATCGCATCCTTGCTCTTATATTGCTAACATTGCAGTTGTCATCCTTAATCAACTCAATCTACAAGCAAATCTTTAGGGCCTCTTGCTCAAGGACTTACAAGCACTTATGCACCTCTAATTTTTTCAAGCTTCTCCCATTTATTTTTTTTCTACGCCCAATTACTTCTACCAAATGTACATGACTTGCATACACTGTATTTCAACTGCTACTTTGCTGGCATTCTCCAGACCTATCGAAGTCCTTCTGCAGACTCCCGCTTTGCTCTAAACTACCTGTCCCGTACTGATCTTTGGATCAACTGCAATGTTCGTCACCAAGGTATCAATTCCGTCATCCATAACATTCAGATTTAACATGAAACGATGCGGTCTCAATACTGACCCCTACAGAACAGCATTAGTTACCGACAGCAAAACAGAATTGCCCACATTATTCTGACTCTTTCTCCCTTGTCAGTACAAGTTTCTTCCCTGTAATTCCATGAGCTGTGATCCTGTTAAGCAGCCTCACGTGCAGCACCTTAGAAACATAGAAAACCTGCGGCACGTTACAGGCCCTTTGGCTCACAAAGCTATGCCGAACATGTCCTTGCTCTAGAAATGCCAAGGGTTACCTACAGTTCTCTATTTTTCTAAGCTCCGTGTACCTACCCAGGAGTCTCTTAAAAGACCCTATCATGTCCGCCTCCACCACCATTGCCAGCAGCCCATTCCAACCACTCACCACTCTCTATGTAAAAAAAAACATACCCCTGACATCTCCTCCGTACCTACTTCCAAGCATCTTCAAACCATGCCCTCTCGTGCTAGCACTTTCAGCCCTGGGAAAAAGCCTCTAACTATCCACACGATCAATGTCTCTCATTTTCATGAACACCTTTATCAGGACACCTCTTATCCTCCATCACTCCAAGGAGAAAAGACTGAGTTCACTCAACCTATCCCTATCCAAACAACATCCTCGTAAATCTCCTCAGCACCCTTTCTATGGCTTCCACATCCTTCCTGTAGTTTGGCGACCAGGACTGAGCACAGTACTCCAAATGGGGTCTGACCAAAGTCCTATATAGCTGCAACATTACATCTCGGCTTTTAAACTCAAGCCTGCGGATGATTAAGGCCAACGCACAGTATGGCTTCTTAACCACAGAGTCAACCTACATAGTAGCTTTGAGTGTCCTGTGGACTCCGTCCCCAAGATCCCTCTGTTCCTCCACACTGCCAAGAGGCTTACCATTAATACTATATGCTATCATATTTGACCGAAGCAAATGAAACACATCACACTTCTTTGGGTTGAACTCCATTTGCCGCGTCTCAGCCCAGGTTTGCAGACTATCAATATCCCCCTGCAACCTAACCCAACCTTTGTGTCATCAGCAAATTTACTAACCCGTACCTCCACTTCCTCATCCAGGTCATTTATTAAAGTCACGAAGGGTAGGGGTCCCAGAACCGATCCCTGAGGCAGACCACTGGTCACCGACCTCCATGCAGAATATGACCAGTATACAACCACTCTTTGTCTTCTGTGAGCAAGGCAGCTCTGGATGCACAAAGCAATGTGTCCTTGGATCCCATGCCTCCTTACTTTCTCAATAAGCCTTGCATGGGGTACCTTGTTGAAGATCATCTGAAAATCCAAGCAAACAACATACACTGCCTCTGCTTTATCTACCTTGCCTGTTATTTCCGCAAAGTATTCCAAGAGATTTGTCAGTCAAGATTTCCTTGAAGGAATCCGGCTGACTTTGGCCTACTTCATCATGTTTCCCCAATTACAGTACCCAAAAAACACACTCTTAGCACACTCTAACATCTTCCTGACCACTAAGGTCAGACTGTCCAATAATAATAACTGTCCAATAATTTTCCTCTTAAATTGTGTAGTGACATTTGCAAATTTCTGGTCCACCAGAACCGTTCCAAAATCTAGTGATTTGTGATAGATCATTACTCATCACTTGAAGAGAAAACTAAGGGGGAACTTCTTCATTCAGAGGCGGGGAGAGTGTGCACCGAGCTGCTGAGCAAGTGCAGGGACGATTGTAATCTTTAAGAGAAGTTTGCTTAGGTCACTGGATGAGAAGCATATGGAGGGCGATGGTCCAGGTGGAAGTTATTGGAACTCGGAAGATTAATGCTTTCGCACGGACTAGACTGGCCGAATGGCATTTTCCTGTGTTGTAGTGTTTTATGACTCTAATGCCTTCACAATCTCTTCAGCTACCTCTTTCTGAACTCTGCGGTGTCTTATCTACCTTCAGGCCTTTCAGCTTCAAAAACACCTCCTCTCCTTGGTAAAAGCATGTATCCTCACTTCTGCCCCAGGTACTGCTGAATGTTTGGCTTTTATGTAATAAATTTAATGACACAACTGTAGTGGGTGACTTCAATCTGCAGGAGGATCGGGAAAGTCAGATTGGCGTGAGATCGCAAAAGAGGGGATGTATTGAATGCTAACGAAATGGCTTTTTAGAGCAGCTGATGGTTGAGCCTACTTGGGGAACTGCTATCTTACATTGGGTGTTATGTAATAACCCAGATCTTATTAGGCAGGTTAATGTAAAGGAACCATTAGAAGGCAGTGATCATAATATGATTGAATTCCTACTGCAATTTGTGAGGGAGAAGCACAGGTCACATGTGTAATATCTCAATGGAATGAATGTGAATTACAGAGGCATGAGAGAGGTGATTCCCCAGGTGGATTGGAGGATGCTGGTGGAGATGACGCCAGAGCAGAAATGGCTGACGTTTCTGGGAATAGTTCATAATGTACAGGATAGATATGTCCCACAGACGTAGTTCTCAAACAGCGGGGCTGGGCTATCGTGGCCGACAAAGGAAGTTAAGGACTGTATAAAAGCATATAAGGTAGCAAAAGTGAGTAGTAGGTTGGATAAATGGGTAGCTTTTAATATCCAACAACAGGCAAATTTAAAATAAAAGCTATAAGGGGAAAGGTGAAATAAGACAGCAAACTATACAATAATATCAACCAGTTATAAAATATACGAAAGGGAGGCGAGAGTTGATATTGGACCACTGGAAAATGATGTTCATGGGGTACAAATGGGGAAGAGATGGTAGATGAACTTGATAGGTACTTTGCATCCGTCTTGTCTGTGGAAGACACCACCCGTGTGGCAGAGATCCATGGGTGTCAGGGAACAGGAGTGAGTGCCATTGCTTTTACAAAGGAAAACGTGCTAGGCAAACTCAGGTTCTTAAAGTGGATAAGTCACCTGGACCAGATGGATTACATCCCAGAGTCCTGAGAGAGGTTGCTGGAGAGATAACAGATGCATTGGTCATGACACGTCAAGAATCACTTGATTCTGGCATGGTCCCGGAGGACAGGAAGATTGCAAATGCCAATCCACTCTTTGAGAAGGGAGGAAGGCAAAGTAAAACAAATTATAGTCCAGTTAGCCTAACCTCAGTGGCTGGGAAATTGTGGAGTCATGATAACAGATGAGGTTTTGGGGTACTAGGAGACGAATGATATAATGTCAAAGCCAGCATAGGTTCTGTACAGGGAAATCTTGCCTGACAAGTCTGTTACAGATCTTCGAGGAAGTCATAAGCAGGATGGACAAACGAGAGGCAGTGGATATCATTTACTTGGATTTTCAGAAAGCATCTGATAAGGTGTCACACATGAAACTGCTTAACAGGATAAATGTCAGAAGTAATACTGGCATGGATAGAGGAATGGCTGACAGCCAAGAGGCAGCGAGTGGGAATAAAAGGGGCCTTTTTCTGGTTGGCCAGCGGTGATTAGTGGTCTTCAGGGGTCAGTATTCGGACCGCTACTTCTTACATAGTTTGTCAATGACTTGGATAATGGAACTGATGGGGTTGTGTGGCTCAGACTGTGGGAAGAGATTCACCACATCATCTCACCTAGTGACTCACCAGTCAGTTCACACTGCAGAGAGGGATTTCACCTGCTCAGTCTGTGGGAAGGGATTTGCTCAGTCATCTAACCTACAGAGACACCAGCAAGTTTACACTGGGGAGAAGCTGTTCACCTGTTCAGACTGTGGGAATGGATTCACTCGATCATTCAACTTACAGGGACACCAGTGAGTTCACAGTGGGAAGCGGCTGTTCACCTACTCAGACTGTGGGAAGGGATTCACACAGTTAGGTAGCCTACAAGTACACCAGTTAGTTCACACTGGGGACCGGCCGTTCACCTGTTCAGACTGTGGGAAGGGATTCACCACATCATCTCACCTGGTGACTCATCAGTCAGTTCACACTGTTACGTATTCAGGCAACAATAAATATATGAGATCGGCAAGGGTTTCTTATAACAATCAACACGTTTATTAAACACAGAAAACAAACCCCCCCCAAAAGTAAACAAACACTACCGTAACCGGAAACAGCTGCTGAGCGGCAGCCCAAACAGTTCGTAAAGTGATATTCCAAAAACAGTTCTTTAAAGTGGTATTGCCAAAAGTTCGATAGGCTCACAGTCCATTTAAAAGGAGAGACTTTACAGGACGATTTAAGTTCTCTTTCACGTCGCTTGCTTCGATCCCCGACATCGAAATTCCCACGAAGAATTCACGAAACAGAACGGCTTAAAGGCACTGACCTTTCCTTCTCCACTACCTTCAATCCTTTCTGGTAAACCTAGGGATTAACACGAAGATAGTCAACGAAATCCTTCCAAATAAGGATCAAACAAAGGTCGCCCCCGTTTCACCGTAGAAAGCGATTCTCCTCGATCTTTAACTTCCAACTTCGAATCTTCACTCTCCTCTAATTTCGAACTAACAGAATCATAAAGAACCTGTTGGCATTAACCTTTTAAACTTTAGGCATTAAATAAAAACTTCATCCTTCAAGTAAACTGCGTCATCTCTTAAAACACGCAGTGGCATGAAGTCAACCTGGCAAATCCAGCCACGAACTGCCCCTCCTCACAGGGTGGGGTCTACCTTTTATAACCTGTAGAAAAAAACCGTCACATGATCTCTACTGGCGGGAAAATGACATCATTCCACCATCACAAGACCATCACCTCAAGTCCAGTACAGCTTCAACCCCAGTCACATGACAAGGGCTCCACTGTCATGTGTCACGAGTACGTAACACCTCCCTCCAAAAAAACATTTTTGGTCTGACAGGAACAAAAAATTTTTACAATTGCTTACAAGAAAAACAAAGGTATAAATTTTATAACATATACAATACACAACACCAGCGTATAACAGCTTATAAGTCACAATACAGTAGGAGTGTTACAATTGAAAAAAAAAACACTCCATAAAAAAAATTACAGTGTACATTCAACATCGAGATAGACAATCAGCAACCACATTATCTTTACCTTTAATATGAGTCATCACAATATTGTACTCTTGTAACATCAAACTCCAATTTAATAATCTCCTGTTTTTGTTTTTCATCTTACTCAGAAAAACTAACGGATTATGATCAGTGTAAACAATAAGTGGTTTCTGAGTTGTACTAACATATACCTCAAAATATTCCAAAGCTAAAACAAGAGATAACAATTCTTTCTCTATTGTCGAATAATTTCTTTGATGCTTATTAAATTTCTTAGAAAAGTAAGCTACTGGATGATCAACCTCATCACCCTCATTCCTTTGCATTAATACTGCTCCTGCAGCCTCATCACTAGCATCCACAGCCAATGAAAAAGGATTTCCAAAGTCAGGTGCCTTAAGCACAGGTTGTTGACATATCATTGTTTTCAATTTTTCAAATGCTTCTTGACAAGGCACCGTCCATACAAACTTCTCATTCTTCCGCAGAAGGTTAGTTAATGGAAGGGCAACATTAGCAAAATTCTTACAAAATTTCCGATAATATCCTACCATTCCCAAAAACCTTCTGAGAGTTTTTTTTCCCCGTTGGAGTGGGAATCTCTAAAATTGCCTGAACTTTTGCCTGAACAGGAGCTACCTTACCTTGACCCACAACATAACCAAGGTAAGTCACAGTGGCATGTCCAAATTCACTCTTTGCTAAATTAATAGTTAAGTTAGCTTTTGAAAGTCTTTCAAACAATTTCTCCATCGCAATAATGTGTGCTTCCCAAGTATCATTTCCTGTCACTAAATCATCAATATAAGCATCAGTATCTTTCAATCCCTGAATCACAAAGTTAATCATCCTCTGGAAAGTACCTGGGGCATTCTTCATCCCAAATGGAAGAACATTATACTCATATAACCCAGATGGAGTTACAAATGCAGAAATCTCTCTACCTCTGTCCGTTAATGGAACACACCAATACCCTTTCAATAAATCAATCTTTGTAAGGAACTTTGCCTTTCCAACTTTATCTACACAATCATCTACTCTAGGAATTGGATATGCATCTGTTTTCGTTACAGCATTCACCTTCGTATAATCCGTACAAAACCTAATACTACCATCTGGCTTTGCCACCATAACACATGGCGAACTCCAATTCGAGTTAGAATGTCTAATGATATTATTCTCTAACATATATTCAATTTCTTTCTCAGCAAGTTCACATTTTTCCATGTTCATCCTATATGGATGTTGTTTAATAGGTTTGGCATCCCCAACATCTACATCATGTGAAGCTATAGTAGACCTTCTCAGAACATCTGGAAACAACTCCCTATATTTAAAAATCAACTCCTTCATCTGTTGTCTCTGCTCTAACTGTAAATGTGCTAATTTTTCATCAATATTTTCCAGAATGGTTGAATTTGGTAACCTAACAGAAACAATGTTGGATTTAGAATGAAAGTCAGATGAATCATCTATCATGTTCCTAGTTAAATCAAACTCATTCTCACTAACCACAACAGTCACAGTATCAGATTGTTTCTCAAAATATGGTTTCAACATATTTATATGGCAAAGTTGTGTTGACCTTCTACGATCTGGAGTTTTTACCACGTAATCCACATCATTGATTTTAGACACAATTTCATAAGGACCATGAAATCTAGCTTGTAAAGGATTTGTCTGCACTGGGAAAAGAACCAACACCTTATCTCCAGGCTTAAACATCCTCATCCTAGCGTCTTTATCATACCAAGTCTTCATTTTCTCCTGAGCCAACTTTAAATTTTCCTTAGCTAAGCTACAAGCTTTATGTAACCTGTCCTTAAATTTCAACACATAGTCCAACAAATTAGTGTGTACCTCCTTATTAATCCACTGTTCTTTCAACAAAGCTAAAGGTCCTCTAACTCTATGCCCAAACACAAGTTCAAATGGACTAAAACCTAAAGATTCCTGTACCGATTCCCTTACTGCAAATAAAAGTAAGTTTATACCCTCATTCCAGTCACTTTCATTTTCCACACAAAATGTCCTAATCATATTCTTGAGGGTAGAATGAAACCTCTCCAAGGCACCCTGCGATTCTGGATGGTATGCAGACGAAGTGATTTGCTTAGCTCCCAATTTATAAACTATCTGTTGAAACAATCCAGACATAAAATTACTGCCTTGATCAGTTTGTATCTCCTTAGGTAATCCAAAATAAGTAAAAAAAAATTATAAGGGCCTTTGTCACAGTCTTAGCTTTTATATTCCTAAGTGGTGCTGCCTCGGGAAACCTAGAAGAAGTACACATAATAGTCAACAAATACTGATAACCAGTTTTTGTCTTTGGTAATGGACCAACACAATCTACAATAACTTTAGAAAATGGTTCACCAAATGCTGGGATAGGTTGTAATGGAGCTACTGGTGTAACCTGACTTGGTTTACCCACAATTTGACAAGTATGGCACGTTTTACAAAACATCGCCTCATCTTTTCTTAGACCAGGCCAGTAAAAATGTTTTAAAATCTTGTCCACAGTTTTCGTTACCCCTTGATGTCCACCTAAAGGCACACTATGAGCTAAAGTCAAAATCTCATTTCGATAAGCTTTTGGAACAACTACCTGGTAAACAACATTCCAATCCTCACTTGCAGGAATTGTAGGCGATCTCCACTTCCTCATCAACACTCCTTTTTCCAAGTAATATCCTACTGGCACCTTATCAATTTCACTATCTAGTAAAACCTGCTCTTTTAATTTTATAATCTCAGAGTCTTTATTCTGCTCTGCTATCATCTCCTTCCGAGACAAAGATAAATCTTTATAGTCAGACTTACTCCCTGAATCTTGTTCAAACAACGAAGATAAGAAAGTCTCTGACACATCCTCAAAACTCAAATCCTGAGTTGAACAGTCCTGAATAACAACCTCATTCTGCGTATCAATCTTTTTAGCCATAGCTCTAGTCACAACACAGGAAGAATCTGTGTTAGAATTCAACTCTGGTTCCTCTGACTCCATTGTCAAATGCACTTCAGGAAAAACTTGTCCACCTGCCAATTCATTACCTAGCAATAAAGAAATACCCTTCACAGGTAAGCTATGCTGTAATCCTACTTTAACAAATCCAGTAACTAACCCCGACTTTAAATTTACTTTATGTAAATGTACAGGCATAAAATCACTTCCAACACCTCTTATGTAATTTACCTCACCAGTATCAGACTCTTCATTAAACTTCAACACACTGTCTAACATCAATGATTGAAAAGCACCAGTATCCCTAAGGATTTTTATTGGCACCAGAGTAGATCCTTCCTTCAAGGATACAAACCCTTCAGTTACAAAATGATCATATCCCTTTCTAACTTGGTCAGACTCTAACAAGGCCTCATTTGTTTTTATCAAACCCTGTAACTTTACAGGTGCTTCAGTATGTTGCACACAAGCATCTGGAACTGCTTCCTTCTCTTTCTTTTTCAATTTGTAACAGTTAGCTATTACATGGCCCGGCTTCTTACAATAGTTACAAGTAAGACCAAACTGTCTTTCCTTCACAGGCTTTCCTTTCTCATCAACTTTCTCATTAACCTCCGATTTAATTTCAGATTTACCTGGAGTCTCTGTGTTATTTTTCCTCTTAAAAATTCTGCCCTGAGGAAATTTGTTCTTATGGATCAAAACATACTCATCAGCTAATCTAGCACAGTCCTGCAATTTATCAGTATCCTTCTCATTTAAGTAGGTCCTTACTTCAACAGGAATGCTTCTTTTAAATTCCTCCATTAAAATCAGCTCTCTCAATGTATCATAGTCCCCATTTACATTTTTAGAAGAAACCCATCTCTCAAAACACATAGCTTTATCATAGGCAAATTCCACATAAGTTTTTTCCACAGACTTTTTCAAACTTCTGAATCTTTCCCTATATACTTCTGGGACTAACACATATGCGTTTAAAATATGCCTCTTTACAATATCATAATCAAGTGCTTGCGCAGCTGTTAAAGCAGTGTAAACTTGTTGTGCTTTGCCTTTAATTACACCCTGTAACAACACTAACCATTTATCTTTCGGCCACTCTGACATCCGAGCAATAGTTTCAAAATTTTGAAAATACCTTTCCACTTCTGTTTCACTAAATGGAGGGACCAATTTAATTTCTTGACTAGCAACAAACGTTTTTTTAGAATCAGAAGACTGATTTCCAGACCTTAATTCCTCCATTGCATATGCAAATTCTCTCTGCTTTTGTTCCGCCTCCAATTTACACCTCTCCAATTTCATTTGTTCCATTTGCAACTGCATCTCCAGATTACTTATTGGAAACGACTCTAAAATCGATTCATCAAAAACACCCGAATCCACATAGTGTGACGCGATTTTCCTCTGTATTACAGCCTTAGAAGTAGTCTGCAAAATACCTTTAAGTCGCAATCTACTAGCTATCTCAAACACCTCAGTTTTTTTCGCCTTCACCAACACCTCCGCAGCTGGCGAAGCCAGAAACTCATCAATATTCATTGCTGCCGAATACCACAACAAGCCAAACAAAAGAACCGAGTAATCCCCGTTTCCAAAACACCGATATAAAAGTCAGCAAGCATTCAAACTCAAATGATTCGATCCAGACGCAGCCCCCATATTTAATGTTACGTATTCAGGCAACAATAAATATATGAGATCGGCAAGGGTTTCTTATAACAAACAACACGTTTATTAAACACAGAAAACCAACCCCCCAAAAGTAAACAAACACTACCGTAACCGGAAACAGCTGCTGAGCGGCAGCCCAAACAGTTCATAAAGTGATATTCCAAAAACAGTTCTTTAAAGTGGTATTGCCAAAAGTTCGATAGGCTCACAGTCCATTTAAAAGGAGAGACTTTACAGGACGATTTAAGTTCTCTTTCACGTCGCTTGCTTCGATCCCCGACATCGAAATTCCCACGAAGAATTCACGAAACAGAACGGCTTAAAGGCACTGACCTTTCCTTCTCCACTACCTTCAATCCTTTCTAGGTAAACCTAGGGATTAACACGAAGATAGTCAACGAAATCCTTCCAAATAAGGATCGAACAAAGGTCGCCCCCGTTTCACCGTAGAAAGCGATTCTCCTCGATCTTTAACTTCCAACTTCGAATCTTCACTCTCCTCTAATTTCGAACTAACAGAATCATAAAGAACCTGCTGGCAATAACCTTTTAAACTTTAGGCATTAAATAAAAACTTCATCCTTCAACTAAACTGCGTCATCTCTTAAAACACGCAGTGGCATGAAGTCAACCTGGCAAATCCAGCCACGAACTGCCCCTCCTCACAGGGTGGGGTCTACCTTTTATAACCTGTAAAAAAAAACCCGTCACATGATCTCTACTGGCGGGAAAATGACATCATTCCACCATCACAAGACCATCACTTCAAGTCCAGTACAGCTTCAACCCCAGTCACATGACAAGGGCTCCACTGTCATGTGACACGAGTACGTAACAACACAGCAGAGAGGGATTTCACCCGCTCAGATTGTGAGAAGGGATTCACTCAGTTATCTGATCTGCTGGCACACCAGTGAGTTCCACTGGGGAGAGGCCGTCGACCTCTAAATGTGGGAAGGCATTCACACGATCATCTCATCTATTAAAACACCAGCAAGTTCACACCGGTTATACAATGATCGTCTACTCAGACTTTGGGAAGAGATTCACTCAACCGTTTCCACGAATGCTGCATCATTGTGTTCCACTGGGGAGAGGCCGTTCACCTGCTGTGAATATGGGAAGGGATTCACTCAATAATCTAACCTTGTAACACACGACTGGGTTCACATTGGGGAGAAAGTTCCAAGAAGCTGCAGGCTGGATATTAGTCCATCCCCATTGCTGAATGCAATTTCAGGAGTGACTGGGGGAGCCTAGTACAAGAGGGCATGACTTAAGGTTTGCAGGGCGCCCATGCAGAACAGAGATGTGGAGAATTTTTTTTAGTCAGAGGGTGGTGAATCTGTGGCATTTTTTTGCCACGGGCAGCAGTGGAGGCCAAGTGATTGAGTGTGTTTAAGGCAGAGATTGATAGGTATCTGAGTAGTCAGGGCATCAAAGTTTATGGTGAGAAGGCGGGGGAATGGGACTAAAGGGCAGATTGGATCAGCTCATGATGAAATGGTGTAGCAGACTCGATGGGCCAAATGGCCGATTCTGCTCCTGTGTCTTGTGGTCATATGTGATTTTTTTTCTCATGTGCGTTATTCTTCTTCCTCCTTCTGTCCAAGGTAGTGTTAATCTCAGTGGGTTTGAGTGTAAATAGACTTTTCTAAACTTGTCATTTCTGTTCTTACTTAACTTTGTAAATTTTATGATCGAAATGGGACTAAGATATTTTCATTTAAAAAAAGTCAATGTCGGTATTGATGGAAGTGTTTATTGCCTTTGTTGTACTTGTTGATTTTTGAGCTCTGTTCCGCAGATTTTAAAGCCTTGAAATAAATTTTGTCACAGGTTTTCTCAATATTGCACTACTTTCTGTTGTCTTTGCTTGTTGATTTCCCAGATACGTGGTTATCAAGAGTCCCAAAGAAGAGTCTTGGCCCGAAATGTTGATTCCCATCCACAGATGCTGCCTGACCTGCTGAGCTTCTCCAGCACTTTGTGTGAATTTCTCTCGATTTCTTGCACCTGCAAGTCCTCTTGTTTCCCAGATATTATATGTTTAGTGAAATAACAAGCTGGTCGTGGGGTTGTGTGACTCTGTTGGTGAAATATTAAATAAAATCATTAGATAAGAGGTGGCATAGCGTTGGGCAGTGTAGAATCTGTGGGTAGTATTAAGGAACAGCAAATGTACAAAAAATCCCTGATGGGAATTTTATAGTGACCCCAAAACAGTAGTAAATATGTGGTCCACAAATTACAATGAGAGATGGAAAATGAGTGCCAAACGGGCAATGTTACAATAGTCATGGGGATTGTCATGCAGGTGATTAGGAAAATCAGGATGGTGTTGGTTTGAAGAGGAGGAATTCCTAGAATGCCTACAAGATGCTTTTTAGAGCAGCTTGTGATTGAGCCCACTTGGGGATCAGCTATTCTGGATTGGGTGCAGTAACGAACCGGAATTAATTAGGTCACTTGAGTCCAAAGAACACTCAGGGGCAAGTGTTCTTAATCTGATCAAATTCACCCCGATATTAGAGAAGGAGAAACTAAAGTCGATGTGGAATAAAGAGAATTAGAGAGGCATGAGAGAAAAATTGTCAAAATTGATTTGAAAAGAACATGAAACAGAGCAACAATGGCTGGAATTTCTAGAAGCAATTCAGAAGTCACAGAGTGGAAGTGGTATTCTAAAGGTAAGGTGACAAAACCGTGGCTGATAAGAGAAACCGAAGACAACATATAAAACAAAGAGAGGGCACAGAACAAAAATTACTATAAGTTGGAGGATTGTGAAGCTTTTAAAAGCAAACAGAATGCAACTAAAATCATTAAGAAGGAAAAGATGGAATACTTAGGTGAGCTAGCCAGTATTATTAAAGAGGATACTATTTTTATCTTCAGGCATATATAGTGTAAAAGAGAGACAGCAGCGAATATCAAACCAATGGAAAATGATGCTGGAGAGGTATTAATGGGGTGAGGGTGAAAGATGATGGCTGATGAACTGAATAAGTATCGTACATCACTCTTATCTGTAGAAGACACTGGCAGGAATATGGAAGTCCCAGATGTCAGTGGTCAGAATGTGTAAAGTTACATTACTCGGGGGTATGTAGAAGGAAAGGTGGGCAGTAATTTTTTTACTGGAAGGAGAAACCGATATTCATGCCTTCCTGTTGGAGCTCTGCAGGTGGAATATGATGTGTTTCTCTTCAACCCTGAGGCTGTCAAGTTGAACAACTCCAGCCATAGCAATTCTGCCATCATCCCTGCTAGTGTCCCTTTCCAATCAACTTTGGTAAGCTCTTGTCCCGTGCCTCCGTAGTTCCCCTCACCCTACTAATAATGATGCATCTTGTTGTACCTTTCCTCTCTCAAAGTGCAGGGTGAATTGCAACATGTTACGATCACAATGTCCACGTGGTTCCTTTACCATAAGCTCCCTAATCAAATTTGGTTCTTTGGACAACACCCATTCCAGAATTAACATTTTTCAAGAGGGCACAATTACAAGCAATTCTAAAAGCACCTCATTAGTATTTTCCAATTTCCCTCTCTTGAGATCAAGCACCAACCTAATTTTCATAATCTATCTCCACCCATCCCACTGATGGTCGATTCATCTCACTCTCATTGGTGGGGAGATGCTCAGCATCCTTACCAGGATTACCAGCCTCCGGGACAGATACTTTTCCCAAGCAGTAAGGCTGATAAATATCTCTACCCTCTAACCCACCCTTCCACAACACTAAACACCTCTGCTTTATCATTTCCCGTCTGTCATCTTATATGCAGGCATCCAATGCCGAGCGTCACTTTATGAACATACAATCAATTCGTGCACAGTATATAAGCTGTGGATGTCCACAAATCGGTGGTCCTGTTATTGTGGCAAATCACCACCAAGTGGCAGTGTTGTCCACAGAAGGGAGAGGTTTACAACGATAGTGAAGTGGACTGGAAGCTAACTGCAAGTGGGTGAAGTGCCAGACCTGCCCGAAACCACTTTCCTCACCAATAGTCAGGGTCCCAAACAGTCCTTCCATTTGAGGCAACTTTTCAGCATCGTGACTGTTGGGGTCATCCACTGTTTCCGGTTTTCCAGTTGTGGCCTCCTCGACATCAGTGAGACCCGATGTAGTCTCTGCATACTGCACTCTGTCCCGCTGAGTTTCTGCAGATGTTGGAGATGCAGAGTCACAGACACAAAATGTTGGAGGAAGTCAGGAGGTCTGGTAGCTACTATAGAGGGGATGAAGCAAAACAGAGATTTCCTGCCGAGACCCTTCATCAGGACTGGAAGTGCGGAGAAGCCGGAATAAGATGGAGCGGGGAGTGGAAAGTGTCCAAGCTGGTAGATGATAGGTGAAGCCAGATAAGAGTGAAGGTGAGTGAGTGGGGGGGGGGAGGAGATGAAGTGAGGCGCTGTGAGGTGGCAGGTGGAAAATGCAAAGGGCTGAAAAGGAGGAATCTGATAGGAGAGGAGAGCGGACAATGGGGAAGAAAGTAAAGGGCAACTAGAGGGAGACGATCCGCCGTGGAGAAGAGAGAAGTGAGGAGACATAATGGAAGAGACTGGCGTGTGGGTTGATGAAATGAAAAGGTGGAGATAGAAGTTAAAGATATCGATGCTCATGCTACCCGGAAGTAATATGAGGTGTTGCTCCTCCAACCTGAGAGTGCACTCATCGTGTTAGTTAAACAATGAAACGGAAGGGAGAGTGGATTAATAATTTTCCCCTGGGATCCCTATTAAATCAATCCTCTCTCACCTTAAACCAGTCCTCTCTGTTTGTTGATTCCACAAAAGTGGGGTAAAGGAAAAAAATAAACATAGAAAACCTACAGCATAATACAGGCCCTTCGGCCCACAAAGTTGTGCTGAGCATGTCCCGACATTAGAATTTACGAGGGTTACCCATAGCCCTCTATTTTTCTAAGTTCCATGTACCTATCCAGTAGTCTCTTAAAAGACCCTATCGTAGCCGCCTCCACCACCATTGCCGGCAGCCCATTCCACACACCCACCACTCTTGAGTATAAAACTTACCCCTGACATCTCCTCTGTACCTGCTCCCAAGCACATTAAACCCGTGGCAGCCATTGTAGCCCTGAGGAAAAGCCGCTGACTATCTACAAGATCAATGCCTCTCATCATCTTGTACACCTCTATCAGGTCACCTCTTATCCTCAGTCGCTCCAAGGAGAAAAGGCCGAATTCTCTCAACTGCGCACTTTCTCCGTTTCTGTACACTTATAGTTTGGAACACCTGCATAATGTCGGCCTCATTAGTAAGTCTTCGGAATCTGTTGAATTTATAACAGTGCTAGTGTACAGCAGAGAGTCAACTCAGGCCTGCTAAACCCTACCACTGATTCTGTTCCACGACTCTCCTTTTAAATCCTCCCCTGTTGTTCCCCTCTCGTTCTCCCTGCGAAATGGGTTGCAGTCACCACTTTCTGGGGGAAGAGGTTCCCCTTGAGTTATCTGCAGACTGAAGAAGACGAGCTGACTGCAGTTCTCTCCAACATGTTCTTCGCCCCTCTCATCTCTGGACTGATGAAGAATGACTTTGCTAGTTAACCTCCTTATTCACGACTCATTTCCGTATTATGGGTCATTTTCCCTGCTTCTAAAATTTGTTGAAAACACCCCTGTCCTTTAAAGACTGAAAGCAGAATGGGGAACCACCTGTCGGATGTTCAACGAAGCAGGGTCAGAAACCCGAGGGAAGTCTACACAGGGCAGAGAGTGGGGCTTTGGATTCTGAACGTATGATGAGAAGGGAAGCAGCAGCGGGGCGTGGCAACGAATGACAGAGTAGCAACATTTGGAAGCTGATTGACAGAGAATATAATTTGGTTGTCTGACTGATGGCACAAACAATGACTGTGGTGAGGTGCTCCACTGGTTGAGGAACATGTATGTGTTGGGAATGGTTTAATCTGCTGGGGGAGTTGATCGTGTTTGGTTATCCCGTAATATTATAGCTGGATGGTTATTATGGATTGTCCTATCTGAAATAATGTATTGATTATCATATAATATGTAAGATTTTGACACTAAAACTGTATCGGGCTTGAATTTATGGTACCTTTGTGAAGTGATGGGCATTCATGAGTTTGTATTTTAAAGCAAGATTTTGGTGAATGATATTTGCCATTTGTTTGTACCTTTGTGAGTAATCAGATTGAGTAAAACTGTTGCAGGATCCTGGAATGTGTTGGGTTGTGTCTGCTTTCTCTGGCATTTTCTGCACTAACTGCCTCGTTTGTTAATATTTCATGTATTTTTTGATGTTTTCCCCCTTTTGTCAAGCGTCCTTTATTTCTGCAAGGAACCCCTTTGTTTTTTGAGGAGAGTCACCAACTCTCACTCCGGTGCTCAAGGCTTCCTTGTCACCATCTAGTCTACTCAGATCGTTGGGATGTCTCGCATGGAGGGTCATACTCATTCCACTGGTTAATGTTTTCTTCCAGAGTGATGATTTATTGTTCTGAGTTGGCCTCACATGTACGTGTTCTGGTCTGTATCTCTTATCACGATTGCATATACACACATGGAGTGCTGAATCCTGTTCATTTTTGATGAAAATATATACTTAAAAGTTTTATCTGTTTTTCTTGTTGTTTTTTATTGAAGTTCATCGTCAAAGAAACATTTCCAGAAGTTGTATTTCAGACATTGTAGATATATATCATATAATCATATATGTCACAAATCTCAGCATTGAATATATCTGAGGTATACACTTATAGAAAAGAGTGAAAGAAAAAAAAACAAGCAAAACGAAACGAAAAGAAACTATGTACAAGTAGGGAGTGATTTTTTTTTAACAACATATTAAATGATTTGTGAGAATAAAATCGGGCCTATGAGGCATTATGTAGTTAAACCATTTTTCCCAGTATGAAGCAAATTGTTCCAGATTATGATTATCTTCTCCATTTTGTAAATGTCCATTGTAATTTCCATCCATGCATTTAACCTTGGGCTCTCCTGTGATAACCATTTCCTAGTAACAGTCTTTTTACCAGCCGCCAACCATATATTCATTAAATATTTATATTTTTGCAACCATTCTTGAGGTATATATCCAAAATATATGGTCTTACTCCCCAAAGGTATTTCACATTTAAAGATGTCATGTCGGGCATTGTGTATCCCCCTCCAATAGTCTTTGATAACAGGGCAGTCACAAAAAATATAATAATGATTTGCATTTCGATTTCCACAGTTTCCCCAGCAAACCGCGAGGTTACTATCATAATGGGATACCTAAGAGGGTGTAATAAAATATCTTATCAAGTTTTTCCGTCCGAACTCCCTCCATTTCTGTGAACTGGTACACTTCCATTGATACCTCCATATTGTTGTCCATTCTTCCTCACATATAATTATCCCTCCTTCCTTCCCCCATTTTGTTTTAATGTATGAAGTCAAATGTATTTTAAGATTTGACAAATCCTTATTCATGCTTGAAATAATTCTACTACCGCTATCTGAATTATATGCTTTTCTAAACAGCTCTAACATGCACGTACTTGCCTTGGTTACAATTTTAAGCATCCTATTAACATACTGTCGCATCTATATATACTGATAAAAATCTTGTTTTTCTAAATGTTTCTCTTTCAGCATTTCAAAGCTGAACAGTGTTCCTTCTTTCATTATGTTGCAAAGAACTGTTATTCCATTAGCTGTCCAGTCCTTAAATCTAGCATCCAATTTATTTGGTGTAAAATCCGAGTCATATGCACACCATTTAAGAATTGCAGTATCTCCCTCGAGATTATATTCTTTTATAGTAGTTTTCCATATTTTAAGAGTCAATTTCACCCATGGATTATTAATAGTATTTATGTACCTTTGCAAGTTATTATCAGCCAAAATTGCTTGTATGGGGAAGGGAAGTACCCGCTCCTCAATGTTTTTCCATTGAGCGTCATACGATGGGTTGCTCCAGCATATCACAGCTCTCAACTGTGCTGCAAAATAATAACCTCTAAGAGAAGTTAGGCCACATCCACCTTTTTCCTTTGCTAATTGCGAAGTTTTGAGATGAACTCTAGGCCTTTTACCTTGCCAAATATAACTTGATAACATCTTGTTCCATTCATTGAATTGATTTTGATTAATCTCTATTGGTAGGGTCTGAAAGAGCTATAACAGTCTGGGCAGTGTATTCATTATAATAGACTCAATCCTTGAACTGAAACTAAAAGAAAGGAATCCGGTTCCATCTTGCTATCTATTCCTTAATGTTCTTTTTATATAAAGGCTGATAATTACATTCTGATAATGTTGCCTAATCTTTTGGCATAATGATGCCCAAATATTTGAAAGACTCTGTTTGCCATGCCCGGGGTTATCTACTTTCAATTTCTCTTGCTGGGCTGTAGTAATATGAAAGTAATTGGGTTTTATCTATGTTGATCTTGTATCCTGATAATTGACCATATTGTTCAAAGGATTGCATCAATCAGGTAAAGAGATCAAAATATCATCCACGTAACAAGCCGATTTATGCTCTGTCCCTTTACTAGTAATTCCCCATTTTGTCTCATGTATTGAGATAATGGTTCCAGATATAACGCGAGGAGTAGTGCTGACCATTCACAACCCTGTCTTGTGACCCTTTCTAGGGTAAGACTATTTGATTAAATATCCATTGATTTTAATCCTAGCAGTAGGGTTGTCATATAGTGCCTGTATAGTTTTAATAATTGTTATGGAAACCAAATCTATGTAAAACTCTGTAAAGAAATTTCCAATTAACCGAATCAAATGCCTTTTCAGCGTCCACGCTTATCACTATTGCTTTGATTTTACTTTTTTGTATTTATGATCCATAATATGAAGTATTGTGCAAACACGAGGAAATCTGCAGATGCTGGAAATTCAAACACACACACAATGCTGGTGGAACACAGCAGGCCAGGCAGCATCTATAGGGAGAAGCACTGTCGACGTCTCTGGCCGAGACCCTTCGTCAGAACTAACAGAAAGGAAAGGTACTAAGAGATTTGAAAATAGGTGGGGGAGGGGGAAATGTGAAATGATAGGAGAGGACCGGAGCGGGTGGAGTGAAGCTGAAAGCTGGAAAGGTGATTGGCAAAAGTGATACAGAGCTGGAGAAGGGAAAGGATCATGGGACAGGAGGCCTAGGGAGGAAGAAAGGTGGAGGGTAGCACCAGAGGGAGATAGAGAACAGGTGGCATGATGGGCAACTCAGTATGTCAGGGATGGGGTAAGAAGGGGAGGAGGGGCATTAACGGAAGTTAGAGAAGTCAATATTCATACCTTTCTTTCTCCCTTATCACTATTGCTTTGATTTTTTTTGTATATGAATTTGTATACAAGTTCCCTCTCTTCAGCAAGAGTCATTCCTTTGCCGCCCGGCTGGCAGTTTCCGCAGCCACAACCCCCGCATTTTGGCTCGCATGCTGCACCAATACTATCCATTTCTGATTTCCACGCTCGATTTCCATAGCGGTTTTCTAGAACACGAAAGATGACATCTGCAGTTTTATAAGTTTTGAGGCGAAGGTCTCTTCTGACTTTGTGGTCAAGACTGTCCAGCAGTTGAATCTTTTTCACCTCTCTTGAACCGGTCGGCTCTCTCTGCCTCTGGAGTGCTTCCCAGTCCTTTCTCCACCTGTGAAAATCACGTCTGCTGCCAGGAAACTTGGGAAGGGCCGTCGGTTTCAGTCTGATGGCTGGCGTGGGAAAATTGGAGGAAAAGCCCAACTCCGTTGGTGTTAGTATTTCAGCATCCTCCTTTCTCCTTCCTTCCTTTTTCAGGACTACAGTTTATTGCTCTTGCTGTTCCAGCTCAAAGCTCACAGATTTCTGTTTCCTGGTCCTCCAGTTTCCGAGTCAAACAGTTTTGTCAAGCAGTATTTTCACTGCTCCCTTTGCACATGTGCAGCTTCCACACTCGAACGGGACTGAATACCCGAAGGTTTTAACCGGATTCCATTCAATGACCAAACAACTTTCCTTCTTTTCCATTTTTTATTTTTATTTTCACAAGTGTGGCATTTCATAGTTCTTAGTTATTAGTCAGTAGTCATAAATAATCAGTCATGTCAGTCATTAGTCTAGTCAAGGTTAGTCATAAGGCAGTGGCAGTAGCAGTAGCATTAGCATTAGGATTAGGTGAAAAACTGGCTGCCTCTCGGACTTCGGAGACAATTTTGGACGTGCACCTCCGTTTCTCTACTGGACCGTTATGATTCCAAACTGGGTGAACTCTCTTGAAGGTTCGCAAGCACTTCTTAAGCCTTGCGCCATTTTCAAGAAGTGCCTGTGTGCGATGATCCCGATGGCGGAGTTAAACCAAACGCAGTGACAGCAGTGTTCCTTTCCC
This sequence comes from Hypanus sabinus, assembly GCF_030144855.1. Classification (NCBI taxonomy): domain Eukaryota; kingdom Metazoa; phylum Chordata; class Chondrichthyes; order Myliobatiformes; family Dasyatidae; genus Hypanus; species Hypanus sabinus. Next base: position 18,019 of record NW_026781541.1, on the reverse strand, counting down.
TGAAACAGTATCAACAATTATTTAAAGTTCGGCATCTTACCGCGGGATGTGACGCTGCTCTCGGACTGCCACTGTGACGTTGCGGGGTCCGCCCAAATGTTCTGGGCAGAAACCGCCCTCAGGCAGAAGGTTCCGTCCTCTCTGCCAGTGAATTCTTGCTCTTCCTTGATACCTTCCTGAAACTCAAATTTGACTTGACAATCATGCACATTTGGTGGAGATGGCCGAGAGAATCTCTTCCCAAAGACTGAGCAGGTGATCGGCCTCTACCCAGTGTGAACTCGCTGGTGTCTCAGTAGATTAGATGACAGCGTGAATCCTTTCCCACAGTCTGAGCAGGTGAACGGCCGCTCCCCAGTGTGAACTGACTGGTGTGCCAATAGTTTGGACGACTGTGTGAATCCCTTCCCACAGACTGAGCAGGTGAATGGCCGCTCCCCAGTGTGAACTCGCTGGTGGTTTTGTAGATCAGATGACTGAGTGAATCCCCTCCCACATTCTGAGCAGGTGAATGGCTTTTCCCCAGTGTGAACTCGCTGGTGTCTCTGTAAGGTGGATGAATGACTGAATCCTTTCCCACAACAGGTGAATGGCCTCTCCCCAGTGTGAACTCGTTGGTGACTGTGTAGGGTGGATGAATGACTGAATCCCTTCCCACAGTCTGAGCAGATGAACGGCCTCTCCCCAGTGTGAACTCGCTGGTGTTTTTGTAGATCAGATGACTGACTGAATCCCTTCCCACATTCTGAGCAGGTGAACGGCCACACCCCTGTGTGTACTCGCTGGTGTGCCTTTAGTGTGGATGAGCAAGTGAATCCCTTCCCACAGTCTGAGCAGGTGAATGGCCTCTCCCCAGTGTGAACTCGCTGATGTACCTTCAGTTTAGATGAGCAAGTGAATCCCTTCCCACAGTCTGAGCAGGCGAACAGCCGCTGCCCGGTGTGAACTCGCTGGTGAGCCATTAGATCAGATGACCGAGTGAATCCTTCCCCACAAATTCAGCAGATGACCAGCCTCTGCCCCGTGTGAACTGACTGGTGTGTCCACAGGTGGGAAGACCGACTGAACCCCTTCCCACTCACAGAATAGATGAATGGACTTCCCCAGTGTGTAGCTTCAGTTGAGATTACCGAGTGAATCCATTCCCACAGTCTGAGCAGGTGAATGGTCTCTCCCGTGTAAAATGATGGACGTGTCAATTGATCAGATGACCGAGTGAATCCCTCCGCAAAGTCTGAGCAGGAAGGATGGCTGATTGAATCTCTTGCTCCTTAAATATCTAGACAGAAACAGCACAACTGGTGTGTTGAGTTTGAATTCCCATAGACAAATTCCTGGTCGATTTTAACCTGTGAGAAGATTTAAAAATCCATCAGTGGGTGAAGGACAACATTTGAGATGAGATCACTTGAGTTACCAAGGTGTGATCCGATATCACACTGTTACAGTGAAGCTCAACACAAGTTGGAGAGAGAAATCACCTTCTAACTGGGCACAGTACTGGTATCTGGAACGACCCTCAAACTCTCTGATGGTCTATAAGAGTGGGACACTTATGCCATCTCCAATCTGTGACTTGGCTCTGTTTGACTCTGTCCATTTGAATTAGTCCCTCTTCCCACTGAGCTGAAAGGGTGTCTGGCCCCAAGGTAAATAAACCCTCTCACGTAAATAGCCTTTGTTGACGTGCAGCTGGGGTTTCCCTTTATGTAATGTTAATATAAAGTGCCACAGTTTCAATGCCATGTCAATATCTCCTGACCTGGCTGGTGGCATAGTGGCATCAATGCCAGACTTCAGGATGAAAGGTCCCGAGTTCGAATCCAGCCGGCTCCCCTGCACGCATTCCATCCGTGCTGGGTTTCGAGCTGGTGATCTCTTTGGAATCTCACCCGGCAGAAGTTTCCCCTCATGTTCCCCTGAATGTTTCACCTTTCACCCTTAACCCATGGCCTCTGGTTATAGTCACACCCCATCTCAGTGGTAAAAGCCAGCTTGCTTTTACCCTATCTCTAACCCTCATAATTGTAGTATACCTCCATCAAATCTCCCCTCAATCTTCCACATTCCAAGGAATGAAGTCCTGGCCTGTTCAATCTCTCCTTATAACCCAAGTCCTCCAGATCTGGCAACATCCTTGTGATGACAAGGAAGGGGTGAGGGAGAATTGAGAGTGAGGGAGAGAGGGAGCAAGAAGGGAGGGCTGGAGTAATCTCGGGATTACTGACTGTGCCACGCGGCAGTGACAGTAGTAATGGAATGAGGTGGAGGATAAATGCGTGGCTGAGGGATTGGAGCAGGGGGCAGGGATTCAAGTTTCTTGATCATTGGGACCTCTTTTGGGGCAGGAGTAATCTGTACAAAAATGACGGGTTACACTTGAAACCTAGGGGGATTAATATCCTGGCGGGAGATCTGTGAAGGCTACTGGGGAGACTTTAAACTAGAATGGTTGGGGGGTGGGAATCAAATTGAAGAGACTAGGAGAGAAGTGGTTAGTTCACAAATAGAGAAAGCTTGTAGACAGTGTGAGGAAATCTAGGAATAATGGTGCATATTTCCCTGAAGGTGGAATCCCATGTGGTGAAGAAAGCTTTTGGTATGCTGGCCTTTATAAATCAGAGCATTGAGTATTGGAGTTGGGATGTGATGTTAAAATTGTAGAAGGCATTAGCGAGGCCAGATTTTGGAGTTTTGTATACAGTTCTGGTCACGAAATTATAGGAAAGATGTCAATAGAGTACAGAGGAGATTTACCAGAATGTTACCTGGGTTTCAGCACCCAAGTTACAGAGAAAGGTTGAACAAGTTAGGTCTTCATTATTTGGAGCATAGAAGGTTGTGGGGGGACTTGATAGAGGTATTTAAAATTATGAGGGGATAGACAGAGTTGACGTGGACAGGTTTTTTCCATTGAGAGTAGGGGAGATTCAAATAAGAGGACATGAGTTGAGAGTTAAGGGGCAAAAGATTAGGGGGCAACACGAGGGGTAACTTCTTTACTCAGAGAGTGGTAACTGTGTGGAACGAGCTTCCAGTGGAAGTGGTAGAGACAGGTTTGATTTTGTCATTTAAAAAAAAATTGTATAGGTATATGTACAGGAAAGGAATGGAGGGTTATGGGGTGAGTGCAGGTAAGTGGAATGAGGTGAGAGTAAGCGTTCGGCACAGGCTAGAAGGGCCGAGACGGCCTGTTTCCATGCTGTAATTGTTATATGGTTTTACCGCGTACAATTCTGGTCTCCATATCCGACAGCGGGGAGCTTTAACACATACCGGAACCAACTGCAGCTCAACCCCAGCTGATGCGGGTGTTTCTCCTGTTCAGGTGGCGGTGAGGAAGGGGTTAATCTCGGGTTTGTGTAAATCCAGGGCCGGTTGCAAGTGGCAAAGGGCCGGGACCGAGCCGGATAGCTGGAGGCTCCGGGCTCTCCAGTCTTACATCCCTGGTTTTAGTTTTGCACTGTGTCGGGATCACAGGATCAGTCTGCTCTGGTTCCCCAAGCTGGGAGGGTGGACGTGGGTGAAGGGGGCCTGTCTATGTGTCGGTGTGGGGTGAATGGTCAGAAGGGTGTGGGGCCACTGGCGGGACGGAGGGTGGTTGGGGTACTGTGAGTGATATGACGTGGGTGGATGGGCAAGGGGTAAATTACGTTGTCAACGAGGGTGGATCTGGTCCAATGAATCAGACAGCTTAGCTCGCATGTCCTTTCAGGAGGCCACAATTCTCTCATCATCTTAATCACTGACTAATCTTCCTGTTAACATTGAGTTTGTTACAGAGCCCCAGAGCCTGGGAATGGCTGGGTGGTAGGAATCAGAGGGTGATGGTGAGAGACTGTTTCTTAGACTCGAGTCCCGTGCTTAGTGACGTTCCCTGGGGTTACACCCATTGCTACTTGTCATCTATGCCAATAATTTGGTTGAGAAAGTACTGGGTATGGGTAGAGAGTCTGCAGCAAGTTCAAACAATTAATGTTTTTGAAAGACAGTCAGTATAAACACTCCCCTCTCTTTCCCTCTCCCCACTCAGAACTGACCAAAAGCTGCATCAGAGGATGTAAGATCTTGAACTGAGTGACCACTGTGAGGGAATGGGAGTGGTTTCAAAGGGCTGGGCTGCTGGAAGCACATTACCAGACCGGGACTGATTGCAACTGGGTCTGACAGAGGCATAACTGGTTCTTCTGGGCACATTCAGTCTCACTCCCCACTATTACCTACCTTCCTTTGTACAGGTATGTAATATCTAAAGGACCAGTGTTTGAGTAAACGAGACTCACCAAACATTCTCCTGACTGAATCACTGGAATCTCCGAGTCAGATTGGTTTCTCTCCAGTCGGTGCTCTCAGTCCTCGGGCTGGTACACTTGTTGCTGTTCCCTCGTCTTCAGTCGTGGTTTGCCTCCAGTTGGTGTTTTTCTTCCAATAAATCTCTCACCACAGGTCTAACTTTAACCAGAGAGACAATGAAGCACATTAATAATGAAAAGGAGAACTAAACTTTTCTGCTTAATGTTACTAAGAACAAAACTCACTGAAATTTAAACACTGAAGGCAGATTTAATGATCTCAGTGAACAATCTTTTATTGTCCCTCACATCTCACAGAACGATATGGGATAAGAAGGAGCCATCATTCAGTCATGGTAAGACATAAGACAGAATTAGGTGATTCGATACATCTGGTCTGCCCATCATTCAACCACGGCTGATTTTTATTCCAACACCATATCTCTGTCTTCCTCCTGTAAACCTGAAGCTACTCAGCAATCATGAATATATTAATCTGTCACAAATATATCCAAATTGGAGCCTCAACCAACCTCTGTGGCAACAAATTCCACAGATCAGACACCTTAAGGCCAATTTATTTTTTCTCATCTCAGTTTTAAAGAGAAGCATCTTTACTCTGAGACAGTGCTGTCAGATCACAGACTCGCTGTCTAATGGAAACATCCTCTCCATGTCCACTGTATCCAGGCTTTTCAGCATTCAGTAGGTTTACTTAACCATACATCCCTCCACCACCCCCACCATCCCTCTGAACTTCATTGAGCACAGGTCCAGAACCATCAAATGCTCCTCATACATAAAGCCGATCATTCCTGAGATTACTTATGTACACCTTGTTAGCAACAACTGTACTGAACACATTTCCAGGAATAACAAACAAATTGGTACCAGGATAATTTAAAGGGAAACATTGTGCTTTCTTTAGTGTTCTACTATCACATGTGTTGGCGCGTGGCCAAGTGGTTAAGGCGTTGGTCTAGTGATCTGAAGGTTGCTAGTTCGAGCCTTGGCAGAGGTTGCTTGTGTGTCCTTGTGTCCAGATCAGCACATCACAGGAAACATTCTCAACCCGAGACTTCCCAGTCTCTCGCTAAAGCAGGCAGTGAAATCAAAGATCCCCACAACCTGGGACGTTCTCCTTTCTCACCCACCCCAGTCCGGGAGAAGACACAACACCCATAAAGCTCCAGGTCAAATGTGAGGAGCTTCAGGAAACGAGGCCAGTTGGGGGAAAGTTAACGGGACTCAGTGGCCAACATCAGATTTCCCCAACACAACATGGAGGATGCGTGACCACCCACCTGGAGATTGAGAACATGCACAAAGAGATTGTTACATCTATGGTTAAATGGGAGGGGCAAATGGGATCACGTGACTGGTGGGGTCTAACATCCCAGGCATAGTTTACAGCTTCCTAGCATTCTGTGGAAATAAACAAACTTGCCCCTCACATCTCCTCTCACCTTAAATGTGTCAGACATTTCAACCCTCAGGAAAAACATACCCTCTGCCCACTCTATCTATTCCTCTTGTAATATTATAAACGTCCATCCAGTCTCACCCCAGCCTGAAGAAAACAACACAAGTTTTTCCAGCCTCTTGAATTAGCTCATGCCCTCTAATCCAGGGAGTATCCTGGTAAACCTCTTCTGCGCCCTCTCCAAAGCCCGGACATCCTTCCGAGAATGGGGGCGACCAGAACAGTATGAAACACTCCAGATGTGAGCTAACAAGTTTTACAAAGCTGCAACACAACTTCATGGCTTTTGAACTCAGTGCTTCAACTAATAAAGACAACCATGCCATTTGCCTTCTTATCGACCCGATCAATCTGTGCAGTCTCTTTCAGGGAGCGATGAACTTGGAGTCGAAGATCCCTCTGACCATCGACACTGCTCAGGGTTTTACATTTAACACTGTACTGTCTCATACACTCAGGGGTGCAGTGCTACAAGAGCTCACAGCAGCGCCGCTCTGACACCTCTGTAAAAAAGTCAATATAAACAAGCGCGGAATTTAACAACCCCGGATATTAAATAGAGCGAATTTTACAGAAGCTGGGGTGTTGGCTGGTGGGGAGAAATACCACTAATAACATTAGGATATTTGATTGTTTTTGGTGAAATCCTGGAGCTGTGACTGTTTTTTATTTAGGTATTTGTGAAATTCCTTCTCGCTCGTACCGTTGTCCAAGGAAGTTGGGAAATACCTGTACACAAATGCAAGCATTTTTCCGCTCTTTCCAATGGATACCATTGGATTCCAGGAAGGAGCTATATTAAGCACGGAATGAACATCGAAACCCATGTTTAAGAGTCGAAAATAATGAAAGAAAAATACACAAGCTAATCATCCAAAATCCTCTTCTACACCTGGATAAATTTAGTTTTGTTTTGGAAGCCAAATGGAAAAATAAATCTAGGCTACAAGCTAGTTTTACGTCATTTCATATCATTTGTAGCTGATTAACTCCTTGGCCTCGCTCCACCAACTGTAGTTGATTGAAAAGAGGCTCTTTTTCTCTTTGTGTTGATAGGAAAAAGAGTAACTTAGTGAGACAATGAACGAGATGAAATGCATTTCCAAACCTCCCAAATGGTTGCTCTCCTCCCATTAACATTTGTCACTTCCAAAATACAATATTTTCTATTAGTATAGTTGCGATAATAATTTATGTAAAGATTCTAGCTTCCTTAACTTTTTATATATTTAAACACTAAACAGGATGTATAAAGGTCGAACCATGTAACACCCGACGTGTGAGGATATTTTGTGTATCGACACTCACAGGTACACTTCAATATATTGAGAAAGGGATGGAGCAGTGGACCCAGAGTGAAGTGATAAGCAGGTGAGAGGACGTACAAAGACAGAGGGGATGAGAGGGAGTGGGAGGGTGGGGTGTGAGGTAAATTTGTTCACCGGAAGGGGAAATCGATATCCATGCCATCAGGGTGGGTGGGGGCACCCAGACGGAATACAAGTTGCTGATCCCGCACCCTGAGGATGGCCTCATCTTGGCAAGGGATGGGATGACACGTCGGAACGGGAATGGGAATCGGAATTGAAATGTTTGGACACCGGGAAGTCCCGCTGGGAGTGGATGGTTGAAAGATTAATTTATTATCAAAGCAGGAATTCATAAATAACGCTGAGTTTTTTTTTCCTTCTTCAGAGAACCACGAAACAAAGAAATCGTGAAAGTCGTTCAGAGAGAGAAAAAAATGAAACTCCCTCCCCACCCCCCGCATCAGAAAGGACGGCATCCCGATCATCAACCCCCAAAACCCCTCCCTCCCGCACAAAATGGAAGAAAAATATCGACACCCGTTAAAAAAACAGTCCTACCCGACAAAACTGCGGAGGAGCCGGTGTCACCAGTGTCGAGGCGGCCGCATCGGGAGCAGCGGACACAACGGGCGACCCCGGAAGATTCACAGGTGAAGTGTCGCCTCACCTGGAAGCATGTTTGGACAACGGAGAGAGTTCGGCCGTCCGGGCCTGTCACTGTGACACCCCGAACTCCACATCAAATCCGTCCAAATGAATCTGGGCGAACTTTAATGACCAATAAATATAATTCCTCTCAGCGATCAGCTGTCTGAATGATCCCCTGACTCTGAGAGGAAGGGGTATCTATGGTCCACACTGTCAGGGTGTTGAGTTTACCAGGAGACAAAGACTGCAGGGACGAGAGGTTTTCTGTTGACTAATACACTGTGTGTGGATCCCGCTGGCAATTCTGGTGTTGTGACCCGAATCGAGACAAACACCACGCTGCCCACTCCACCAACAACACGGCACAGCCGTACACATAACAGGGGACTTTACATCCCACAACACTGGATTCAGTGATGAAACCCCTGATTAATGTTGTCGTCTCACTGAAAAGTCCATTAAACCTAACCCTGGAATATGGTGTAAAATCCCGCTCCCCATATTAACACGGGTTATACAGACCAAAGGGCAAACTGCCGGAGGAACTCAGTGGGTCGGACAGCATCTGTGGAGGGAGATGGACCGTAAACATTTTAAGTCACAATTGTTAAGATCTTTTGTTAAGAATTAGGTTCTACTGCTACCGCAGAGACAACGAATTTCATGGCATATGCTGGTGCTATTAAACTTGATTCTGATATTGATATGGGAGACCCACCGCCGGTCACCTGATCCCAGTTACTGCAGATTGTAATGTGAGATTGAAGCATTTTCCATATATTTGCTTTCCACAGAAATGACAACTGGACAGTTTCCTTCTGAAGTTCCGGAGCAGAAGCTCAGTCTGTCTAATATTTCCACACAATTAAAGTGGTGTATTTGTTTATTATCATCACGTACTGAGCTACAGTGAAAATCTTGCCTGATGTACCATCCACACAGATCGATACATTACAACAGTACATTGAGCTCATAGACAACAAAAAAATAACTGTAACAAAGTATTATGGCTGCAGAGAAAGTGCAGTGCAGATAGACATATGGTGCAGGGTCACGTCTAGTTACATTGTGAGGCCGAGTCCATTTTATCATTCATTTGGCTTATAACCGCAGACAGGAAACCGTCCTTCAGCCTGGTGGTACACCAGGTACACCTTTAAGGCTTTTGTATCTCTCTGCCAATGTGGGAACGGGTTTGCAACAAGAATGTCCAGGTTATGAGGTTCTTTGTGTACATGGCCTGCTTTTCCGAGGGAGGGGAAGTGTTGGGAGAGTCCATGGATGGAGGCTTGTTTCTCTGATGTTCTCTGCTCTCCAAAGTTCTCTGCAGCTCCTTGCAGTCATGGGCAGAGCAGTAGCAATACAAAGGCGTGAAGTATCGACAAGAAGCTCAGAGACATCGGCCTTCACCCTGCCTTGAGTAGCTGAATCCTGGACTTCCTGTCAGATCAACAGCAGGTGGTAAGAGTGGGCTCCATCTCCTCTGTCTCTCTGACCCTCAGCACACATACCCCACAGGGTTGTCTCTTTGGCCCTCTCCTTTACTCTCTGTGCACCCATGACTTGTGTTGCCACCCACAGCTCCAATCTGCTAATTAAATTTGCTGAGAATACTACATTGATTGGCCTAATCTCAAATAATATCTTTCAATCGATCAAATGCCTCCTGACAAGGTTCAGTCCAAACAAACTTTTCACCCATCTTCAGGAGATTAGTCAGAGGAAGAGCGAGAGCAGCAAAGTTCTTACAGAACTTACGATAATATCCATCCATTCCCAGAAACCTTCTGAGAGCCTTCTTACCAATCAGAGATATGCTCTTCCCAAGTGTCACTCCCTGTGACTAAGTCATCAATATAGGCATCTGTGTGTTCTAACCCTCGAATTTCAAAATTAATCATTCTCTGGGATGTTCCTGGAGCATTTTTCTTTCCAAAAGGCAAAACATTGTATTCATACAACCAAGATGGTGTCACAAAGGCAGAAATTTCTCTATGTCTGTCCGTCAATGGAACACACCAATACCCTGTCAACAGATCAATCTTTGTAAGAAATTAGCTATTCCAACATTATCGATGCAATCATCTATCCTAGCGATAGGATAGGCATCTGTTTTTGTTACTGCATTTACCATCCCATAATCTGTGCCCCTGAGACCTACTGCATCTGTTTCCACGCTTACAACAATTGCTCAGCCAATTTACATTCTCTACGTTCATGCGATATGGGAGTTGTTTAATCGGTTTGGCTTGACCAATATCTGCGTCAAGTAATGAGACCGTGGTTTGCTTGCGAACATCGGGAAAGAGATCTTTAAACTTCAGAATTAATTCCTTCAGCTGTTGTTGCTTTGGCTGCAGATGAGCCAACTTGTTATCAATATTTTCTGGAACAACGGAGTTCATTAGCCTAACTGGGACCACGTTTGGCTTGTGAAAAGTCTCAGACGAGTCAATTGTTTCAAGCTCAGGGTTGCCAGATTCATATACTTTGACAACAACACTCACAGATGGTGCCTGATTGTCAAAACAAGGCTTTATCATATTTATGTGTGCCAGGTGTGTTAGTTTACATAGGCTGTGTGTTGTAATAACATAATTCACATCGTTAAATTGAGAGACTATTTCAAACGGTCTATTGAATTTCACCTGAAGTGGATTCGTCAACATAAGGCAAGCACCTTATCTCCCACCCGGTATTTTCTTTCACAACCCTGCTTATCAAACCAACACTTCATTTTGTTTTGAGAAATCTTTAAGTTTTGTATCGCTAGACCACAGAATTGGTGTAGTTTATTTTTGAAATTTAAAACATAGTCTAACAAGTTAACATGTACATCCCCATCAATCCACTGTCCCTTTAACAAGGTCAAAGGTCCCCTCACTCTGCGTCCAAATACGAGTTCAAATGGAGTAAAGCCCAATGATTCCTGAACCGACTCTCTTACTGCGAACAAAAGCAAATGTATTCCTTCATCCTAGTCGTTTCCATTTTCAACACAGTATGTCTTAATCATTGTTTTGGGGGTATAGTGAAATCTTTCTGAAGCCCCTTGTGATTCCGGATGGTATGTAAATGATGTAATTTGTTTTGCTCCCAGTTCATAAACTACCTGCTGGAATAACCCAGATGTAAAATTACTTCCTTGATCAGACTGGATTTCTTGAGGCAAATCGAATAAAGTAAAAAAAAATCTCAGTAAGAGCCTTCGCCACAGTTTTAGCTTTAATATTTCTGAGAGGTATTGCCTCTGGGAATCTGGACGCAGTACACATAATAGTTAGCAGATACTGATGGCCAGCTTTAGGCTTTGGCAATGGGCCAACAGAATCCACTATAACTTTGGAAAAGGGTTCACCAAATGCAGGTATAGGCCGGAGTGGGGCCACTGGGATGATCTGATTAGGTTTAGTCAAAACTTGACAAGTGTGACAAATCCAAGCATTAATTTCTGGTTTACCCTGGTTATTTCTGCTACTCTTTTCAAAACTCTTATTCAGGGTAAACATAACCTTATGAGTTAAAGCAAACTGATCTGCTAATCTAGCAGACTCCTGCAAAGTGGCAGCAGCATTTCCATCTAAATACGTCTTTATGTCATCAGGGAGACACTTTTTGAATTCTTCAATTAAAACCAACTCTTTCAAGCTGTTAAAATCATCATTTACATGTTCAGATGTGCACCAGCGGGCAATACACACAAATTTCTCATAAGCAAATTCCATATAAGTCTGGCTCAGATTTCTTCAAATTTCTAAACTTTTGCCTGTCTGCTTCTGAGACCAACTCATAAGCTTTGAGCACAGCCTGCTTCACTACGTCATAATGTGTGGTGGGTGGCCAACTGGTTAAGGTGTTGAACTAGCAATCTGAAGGTCATGATTTCGAGCCTCAGCCAAGGCAGTGTGAGTGGCTTTGAGCAAAGCACTGAACCACACACAGCTCCTGCACATTTATAGCCCAGCAGAATAGGCATGTTAAGCCTTTCCCTTTATTACACTTTATGAGACAATTTTCTGTCTATTTTTCTGCCTCTCTAGCCTCAAACTGCTTCTGCCTTTCAGCAGCCTCCATCTTTAATTTTTCTCACTTGTACTGGAGCTCAAGCTCACTAGGTTTACTTTCAGGAAACCCCTCCAACTCCTCCACTTTAAACACACCCTCAGATACATAATGTTCAGCTGTTATCCTCTGCATCTCCGCATTGTCAATTTCACCTTAGCAAGTTTTAACCTTTCAGCAATACTCAACAACTCAACCCTTCTGGCGTCCTCTAATGCCACAGAGTTTGGCGCTTCCTGACATCGATCAACATCCATTGCTGCAAATTTTCCAAACAGAAATAAATCAAAAGAGATTTCCCCAATGAAATTGATAATTAATCAATCCTCAAATTTGATCATATCCCAGAAGCAGGCCCCATTTTGTTACGAACCGTAACGCTTCAGAAACGAACCAGCAGCAACAGACTACTACTGGGGTCTGTTTTTGATGTGAAAACCACAATGCTTATTAGTATCCACTTATACTATAGTAACTTAAGCAAATTAAATTAAAATTAACAGTGTTATGTGTATATATATATATATATATATATGTGTGTAACTATAACTCCCAAACTTTTGAGCTCGGGGGAAACAAGGCTTGAAATCTTCAGATGGTAAAGTATGAATGTTCAGTTCATCCACAAAATAGGTGATGAGAGAGATATTTGTAATTCAGGGTAAATGTCGAGAGAAGGCAGTTATGTCGAACAGCAATGGAGATGAGGCTGAGTACAGAGCTATGGTGGAAATCTTTGTCACATGGTACGAGCAGAATCATCTGCAGCTTACTGTGAAAAAGACTAAGGAGCTGGTGGTGGACCTGAGGAGGGTTAAGGCACCTGTAACCCCTGTTTCCAGCCAAGGGGTCAGTGTGGACATGGTGGAAGATTACAAATACCTGGGGATACGAATTGACAATAAACAGGACTGCTCAAAGAACACACAGGCTGTTTACAAGAAGGGTCAGAGCCGACTCTATTTCCTGAGGTGACTGAGGTCCTTTGACATCTACCAGACGATGGTGAGTATGTTCTACGAGGCTGTGGTGACATCATGGTGACCAGTGTTATCATGTTTGCTGTTGTGTGCTGGGGAAGAAGGTTGAGGGTAGCAGACACCAACAGAATCAACAAACTCATTCGTAATGCCAGTGATGTTCCGGGGGTTGAACTGCACTCTCTGACGGTGGTGTCGTAAAAGAGAATGATGTCCAAGTTGCATGCCATCTTGGACAATGGCTCCAATCCGCTCCATAATATACTGGTTAGGCACAGGAGTACATTCAGCCGGAGACTCATTCCACCGAGATGTAACACTGAGCGTCACAGGAAGTCAATCCTGCCTGTGGCCATCAAACTTTTCTAATCTTCCCTCGGAGTGCCAGACATCCTGAGCCAATAGGCTGGTCCTGGAATTATTTCCACTTGCAAAGATTAACTTATTATTATTTAATTATTGATGGTTTTATATTGCTATATTTCTACACTATTCTTGATTGGTGCGGCTGTAATGAAACTCAATTTCCCTCAGGATCAATAAAGTACGTCTGTCTGTCTGTCTGTTCTACAGGTTCCACAGTGGTAAAATGAGAGACCAGTTGCTGTAGATTTTATCCATCATCTTTACAAATCTACATACGAATTATCACCGAAAGTGACTTGTCATGAGGGGTATCATCTTCAAATGAATGACCACGTCACACCCAGGCAAGGGTTAACACATAAGTGGACTTCACAGGATACCTCAAATCAGATACACGTCTATGGATCAAACAAGGTGACAACCACACATTCGATGTACAGTGAATGGATAATTAACCCACCCTTGTGGGCACAGGAAAGTTCTAAACAGTGACCTTTGGCCACTAGTTCCCTGGTTTCAATCCTTCCATTTTTCATCCGTCTCCATCTGTCTCTGAGTGTCTGTGTCCTCGGTTAAAACAAAACAAGCTGCGAGCGATGTAAACAAGCTGCAAGTCAGACTGATTCACCTTCTAAATCTCTCTTAAAATGACAGTCCATATCAAACGAAACCTAGGGATTCATAACAATGGCCATTCCCTACTATGAACTGACTTGTGTTCCAGTAGTTGGGTTAACTGAGTGAATCCTTTCCCACAGACTGAGCAGGTGAACGGCTTCTCCCCAGTGTGAACTTGCTGATGTCTCTGTAGGTTGGATGACTGAGTGAATCCCTTCCCACAGTCTGAGCAGGTGAACAGCCTCTCCCCAGTGTGAACTGACTGGTGCGCCAGTAGGTGGGATGACTGAGTGAATGCCTTCCCACATTCTGAGCAAGTGAATGGCTTCTCCCCAGTGTGAACTCGCTGATGTCTCTGAAGGGTGGAAGAGTGTGTGAATCTCTTCCCACATACTGAGCAGGTGAACGGCTTCTCCCCAGTGTGAACTCGCTGATGACTATGTAGGTTGGATGAGTGAGCGAATCTCTTCCCACATTCTGCGCAGGTGAACGGCTTCTCCCCAGTGTGAACTAACTTGTGTTCCAGTAGGTGGGATGACTGAGTGAATCCCTTCCCACATTCTGAGCAGGTGAATGGCTTCTCCCCAGTGTGAACTCGCTGATGTCTCTGTAGGGTGGAAGAGTCAGTGAATCCCTTCCCACAGTCTGAGCAGATGAACGACTTCTCCCCGGTGTGAAATCGCTGGTGACTCTGTAGTGTGGATGACCAAGTGAATTTCTTCCCACATTCTGTGCAGGTGAACGGCTTCTCTCCAGTGTGAACTTGTTGATGACTCTGTAGGTAGGATGACCGAGTGAATCTCTTCCCACATTCTGAGCAGGTGAATGGCTTCTCCCCAGTGTGAACTCGCTGATGACTCAGTAGGGTGGATGGATCAGTGAATCTCTTCCCACAGACTGAGCAGGTGAATGGCTTCTCCCCAGTGTGAACTCGATGATGTCTCTGTAGATTGGATAATTGAGTGAATCTCTTCCCACATTCTGAGCAGGTGAACGGCTTCTACCCAGTATGAACTCGCTGATGCTTCTGTAGGGTGGATGAATCAGTGAATCTCTTCCCACATTCTGAGCAGGTGAACGGCTTCTCCCCAGTGTGAACTCGCTGATGTCTCTGTAGGGCAGATGAATCAGTGACTCTCTTCCCACATTCTGAGCAAGTGAACGGCCTCTCCCCAGTGTGAACTCATTGATGACACTGTAGGGTGGAAGACTGAGTGAATCTCTTACCACAGTCTGAGCAGGTGAACGGCCTCTCCCTGGTGTGAACTCGCTGATGACTCTGTAGGTGGGATGACTGAGTGAATCTCTTCCCACACACTGAGCAGGTGAATGGCCTCTCTCCAGTGTGAACTCGCTGATGACTCTGTAGTGTGGATGACTGAGTGAATCCTTTCCCACATTCTCAGCAGGTAAATGGCTCCTCTCCAGTGTGAACTCGCTGATGTCTCTGTAGTGTGGAAGAGCGAGTGAATCTCTTCCCACATTCTGAGCAGGTGAATGGCCTCTCTCCAGTGTGAACTCGCTGATGTTCCAGTAATCTGGATGAGCAAGTGAATCTCTTCCCACAGACTGAGCAGGTGAATGGCTTCTCCCCAGTGTGAACTCGCTTGTGACTGTGTAGGTGGGATGACTGAGTGAATCCCTTCCCACACACTGAGCAGGTGAATGGCCTCTCTCCAGTGTGAACTCGCTGATGACTCTGTAGTGTGGATGACTGAGTGAATCCTTTCCCACAGACTGAGCAGGTGAATGGCTTCTCCCCAGTGTGAACTCGCTTGTGACTGTGTAGGTGGGATGACTGAGTGAATCCCTTCCCACATTCTGAGCAGGTGAACGGCCTCACCCCAGTGTGAACACGCTGGTGTGCCATTAGGTCAGATGACTGAGTGAATCCTTTCCCAGACATTCAGCAGATCACCAGCCTTTGCCCAGAGTGATCTGACTGGTGTGTCCACAGGTGGGAAGACTGACTGAATCCTTTCTCACACACAGTACAGGTGAATGGCCTTGCCCAGTGTGAACTTGTTGATGTATCTTCAATTGTGATAACCGAGTGAATACATTCCCACTGTCTGAGCAGGTGAACGGCCTTTCTCCTGTGTAAAATGACGGGCTTGCAAATTGGTCAAATGACCGAGTGAATTCCTCCCCACAGTCTGAGCAAGAAGGATGGTCGATTGAATCCCTTGCTCCACTTATTAAATATCTGGACAGAGACAACAAAACTGTTGTGCCATGTTTGAGCTTTCTGGAGATAAATTCCTTCTCATTTTTAACCTGTAAAAGATTTACAAAATCCATCAATGGGTTTAGGACAACATTTTAGATGTGATTACTTGAGTTGCCAAGGTTTGATCTGGAATCACACTGATACAGTGAGGTTAAACCCAGGTTGGACAGATAAATCATCTCCTGATTGGGCACAGTCTGGAATGACCATCAATTCCCTAATGCTGTTCCTGTTTCTTTAAGAATGGGGCATTTCTGCCATCTCCAATTTGTACCTTGGCTGAGTTGGACTCTCTCCATTGGTATTATTCCCTGTTCCTGATGAGCTGCATGGGTGCCTGGCCCCACAGTAACTGAAACAGTCTCACACAAATAGTCTTTCTTGATGTGCATCTGGGATTTTTTTTTAATGTATTATTAACTTTAAGTGCCACAGTTTTAACGCCATATAAAAAAAATCCTGTTGAGGTGAATGGTTGGTCACAGCTGTTAAAAGGGGTTAGAGTGAATTTCTGTAATATTTCACATTCTTGTAGAAAATTACAACACAGAAACAGGCCCTTTGGGCCACCTAGTCTGTGCTGAACTATTTAATCTGCCCACTCCCATACCCCGACCATCCAGGTACCTGCATGAACCTCTGAAATGTTGAAATTGAGCTTGCATGCACTTCTTGCGCTGTCTGCTCATTCAACACCCAGATGACTGACTGTATGAAGAAGTTTCCCCTCATGTTACCCTTAACATTTCACCTTTCATCCTGAACCCAGGGCCTCTGGTTTTACTCCCACCCCATCTCAGTGGTAAAAGCCAGCTTGCATTTACATTATCTATGCCCCTCTATCACAATCAAATCTATCCTCAATCTGCTACATTCCAAGGAATAAAGTCCTGACCTGTTCAATCTTTCCTTATAACCCAAGTCCTCCAGACATGGCAACATCCTTGTGAATTTTCTCTGAACTCTTTCAAAGTCCTTACATCTTTCCTGTAGGTTGTGACCAAAACTGCACTCAGTACTCCAAATTCTGCAAGTCAACATAACATCCATCTTTTGTTGTCAGTATTTTTGTTCATGAAGCCCATTGGGCTAAAATCTTCCCTTCTGTCTCTATCTAACAGTGAATTAAGGACTTTCTTCTTCAAGAGGTCCCTTTCTTCTATAACACTCCCCTGTGCCCGACCAGTCACTGTGAAGGACCTCCCATGGTAGGTCTGACCAAAGTGCAACAACTCACACTGGTCTGCATTAAATTCCTTTTTCCATTTTTCAAACCATTTTCCCAGCTGGTCCAGATCACACTGAAAGCCCTGATAGTCTTCCTCACTGTCCACTACACCACCGGTCTTGTTGTCATCCACCAATTTGCTGATCCAGTTAACCACACTATCATCCAGATTACTGATATAGATGAAAAACAACAACAGATCCAGCACTGATCCTTTTTGCAACCACTAGTCACAGGCCTCCAGTCAGAGAGGCAACCATCTGCTACCACACTCTGGCTTCTCCCAAAGACAGTGTCTCATTCAATTTACTGTCTCATCTTGAATGCTGAGTGACTGAACCTTCTTGACCAACCTCCCATATGAGACTTTGTCAAGTGCCTTGCTATAGTCCATGTAGACAACATCCACTTGCCTTGTCTTCATCCACTTTCCTGATATCTTCCTCGAGTAGCTCCATGAGATTGGTTAGACATGACCTATCATGCACAAAGCCATGCTGTCTATCCTTAATCAGTCCACATCGACCCAAATACTTATATATCCGGTTTCTGCACATATGTCCCAATGACTTTCTCACTACTGCTGTGAAATTCACCAACATATCACTTCCTAGCTTAATTTTAGAGCTTTTCTTGAACAGTGGAACAACATTGTCTGTCCTCCAATCCTCCAGTACCTCACCTGTCACTAAGGATGATTTAAATATCTGTGCTTGGACCCCGACAATTTCTGCACTTGTCTTCCACAGGGTGCCAGGGATCTACATTTCAAGCCCTGGGAATTTATCCACACTAATTTGCC